>NC_139026.1:108378541-108645855 GCF_964662115.1 Mustela nivalis | reverse complement strand
CAGAGTGAAACTGACTACACTAGGCAACTGACAGACTACCATAGTCTACCACAAAAATACCAAGAATAGGGAGTGCCTGGGTGGCTCAGTGGGTTAAGCCTCTGCCTTCAGCTCGGATCATGATCCCAGGGTCCTGGGATCAAGCCCCGCATCAGGCTCTCTGCTCAGTTGGCAGTGGGCTTCCCTCTCTCTCTCTCTGCCTGCTGTTCTGCCTACTTGTGATCTCTGTCAAATAAATAAATAAAACCTTAAAAAAAAAAGGAAAGAAAGAAATACTAAGAACAAGTGTAGTCAGAAATGAAAGGTATAAGAATCAGAAAAGAAGAAACAGTCATTATACAGGATTATATGATAAAAACTCAGAAAAAAATTACAGACAAGACATCTGTATCAAGAGTTCAGCAACCTGGTAAATGTAAGATCAACATGTAAAAACCACTTTTCTCTACAAAGAAACAAATCTTTCAAAAGTATAATTAAAAAGAGAGAGAGAGAGAGAAGCTTGATAAGAACAAAAAGGTACCTGGGGATAAATATGAACAACAACAACAGAAATACAAAGCTTTTATAGATAAAATAAAAAATCATTCTAAAAAGTAACTGAGATAAATATTTATTGTACACAATCCTTTAATATTCTCCATGGCAATCATCAAATAAGGTGTGACTAAGACTCTTGCACATGCTTCTATAAAAATAGAATAAAATAGCATAGGTAAAAGAAATCTTTAATAATTAATGAAATTTCTTGAAAAATTAATGAAGAAACAAAAAAAATAAATTTGGGTAGAAACAACAGTATAAAGATTGCCTCATGATTTAGCATTGCTGTTAGGAGCAAATAAAAGCACCAGAATCTTCATGGGGTATAAAAAGGAAAACTAATTTGCTGACTCTCACCAATTCTATCATATAAACCCCAATAAATACATTTGTTACCATTATTTTCAAATATTTAATTCCTGCACCCATATTTACCACATCATATTTGGAATTCAAATACTTAGACATAAGTCCACAAAATCTTTCACCACTTCACCTGACTGAATACTTTTAAGTAAAATATATTTAGACATCTATGTTAGAAAGCACACTTGATAAAATTAAAAATGACACACTGAACTTAACCAAAATTAAAACTTTATCAAAACTTTTATCAAACTGACTATTATAAACTGGTAAGTCACATACTGGGAGAAATAGTGACTGTCCAAGGACTTGCATCCTGAATACATAAACAATTCCTCTAACACAAATAAAAACAAACACACTAATGCTTTAAAAACGAGTGAAAGACTTATATACGTTGTAAAGAAAGATACACAACTAGCCAATGTGCAAGTGAAAAAATGACCAATGTCATTAGTAATTACAGAAATGAAAATTAAAACCAGAATGAGATGCCACCACATACCCACTAGAAGAGTAACATGTAGCTCTTCTACATGTTAACATTGGTAACCACCAATGTTAGGAAACATGTGAAGCAACCAGAATGTGAAATTATACCAATACTCTGGAAATTAGTCTGCCAGGTATTTTTTTTTCCTTTTTCTTTTTCTTTTTTAAGATTTTACCTACTTGTGATCTCTGTCAAATAAATAAATAATAATTTTTTAAAAAAAGATTTGAGAGGGACAGCATGCAAGCAAGCATGAGTGGGGGGGTGGTAGAGGGAGAGGGAGAAGCAGACTCCCCAACTGAGCAGGGAGCCCAACGAGGGGCTCGATCCCAGGACCCTGGGATCATGAACTGAACCAAAGGCAGATTCTTAACCAAGTGAGCCATCCAAGTACCCCAGCCAGTTTCTCATAAATTCTCCTAGGTATCTCCCTAAGAGAAGTGAAAACGTGTCCACAAGCACATATGTATAAAAAGAACATTTACGGGGTCCCTGGGTGGCAGGGTCAGATAAGCATCCGACTCTTGGTTTCAGCTTAGGTTACGACCTCAGGGTCATGAGATGAAGCACTGCATCCACGTCGGAGCTCAGGGAGGAGTCTGCTCAAGTTTCTCTCTCCTTCCCCCATACCGTCCCTCCTTCTCAACAACAACAAACAAAAAAATCAAGACTTAAAGGTATACCTTTGAAAAGGAAAAACTAAATATTCAAGATATTTTAACTAGTAACGACTTCACTTAAAAGAAACAACAGTAATTTAGTCAATTTAAGAACTCTTCCAGTTCTAACATGCTCTGTAGGATGTTCTATCACCTGACTCAGCGGCAACATTACATTCTTTTTTTTTTTTTAAGATTTTTTTTCTTTATTTATCTGACAGAGATCACAAGTAGGCAGAGAGGCAGGCAGAGAGAGAGGAGGAAGCAGGCTCCCTGCAGAGCAGAGAGCCCGATGTGGGGCTCGATCCCAGGACCCTGGGATCATGACCTGAGCCGAAGGCAGAAGCTCAACCCACTGAGCCACCCAGGTGCCCCCAACGTTACATTCTTAAACTGGTAAAAGAGAAAAAGGCAGAAGCTTAGGGTTTTAAAGACTCATTCAGGAGTTCCTGGGTGGCTCGGTCAGTTGAGTTACCAACTCCTAGTTTTGGCTCAGGTCAAGATCTCAGGGCCATGAGATAAAGCTCCTCATTGGGCTCTGAGCTCAACAAGGAATCTGTGAGATTCTCTCTCTCCTTGGCCCTCTGCCACTCTCCCCAGCTCACAAGTGTGCATACTCTTGCTAAAACTGGTGAATAAATCTTAAAAAAAAAAAAACAAAAACCCTCATTCAAATATGCAACAAAAGAAATAACCATCAACAATGTGCTTTAGTTTTCTTCAGATCTCTCTCTCTCTCTCACTCACACACACACACACACACATACACACACATACACACTCTGTTATGGGTTTATAAATCATATAAATGATGTCATTTGTACATGCTTCTCTTTACAACTTGTTTTGTTACTCTAGCTAATGTGCCTGAGAATGGAAAGTGCTGTATCCACTATGAAAAAGAGTAGGAAGCTCCTCAAAAAATGAGGAGGCTCAGTCAGTTAAGGAGCCGCCTCTTGATTTTGGCTTGGGTCATGATTTCAAGGTGGTGGATCGAGCCACTGAGTTGGGATTCTCTCTCTCCCCTTCCCTCTGATTTTCCACCCCGCCCCTGACCTATGTGTTCTAAAAAAAATTAAATTAAATTAAAAAATAGAACTACTATATGATCCAACAAGTCTTCAACTCCTGAGGGTGTTTACCATCTCTTTATCCAATTAATGTGAATACACCCAAGTTACACTACAGATATATTAGTATGCTGCTGCCAAACACAAAATACTACACACACACACACACACACACACACACACACACACACACACACACACACAGGATTACCTTTCAAAATCTGAAACAATCTAAATTCCAAAATACATCTGCCGTAAGTATTTTGGAAGAAGGGATTTTGTACCTATATTCCGTTTTATGAGTTCCTCACAATTATGATGTTCACTGTGTGTTTTTCCTAAATGACCTTTATCATGTTGAGGTATGGTCCTTCTAAACCTACTTTGTTGAGGGTTTTTATCAGGAATGGATGTGGTACTTTCTCAAATGCTTTTTCTGCATCTATTGAAATGATCATATGGTTTTTATCCTCTTATTTGTGTGATACACATTGACTAGGATTTCCAAGTACTTAACCACCCTCTGAATCCCAGGAATAAATCCCACTTGATCATGGTGGTAATTGACTTTTTTAATGCAGTGTTGAATTTGTTTGCTAGTATTTTGTTAAGAATGTTTGCATCTATGCTCATCAGAGATATTGGCCTGTAGTTCTCTTTTTCAGTGGTGTCTTTACCTGGTTTTGGTATTGGGCTGATACTGGCCTCATAGAATGAATTTGGAAGTTTTCCTTCTTCTTCTATTTTTTGGAATAGTTTGAGAAGAATAGGTACCAACTCTTCTTTAAATGTTTGGTAGAGGGGCGCCTAGGTGGCTCAGTTGTTAAGCATCTGCCTTCAACTCAGGTCATGATCCCAGGGTCCTCGGGATCCCTCCTGGGCGAGAAGCCTGCTTCTCTCTCTCCCACCCCCCATGCTTGTGTTTCCTCTCTTGTTGTATGTCTGTCAAATAAATAAATAAAATCTTTAAAAAATAAAAAATAAAATGTTTGGTAGACTTCACCTGTGAAGATGTCTGGTTCAATTTCACTTTTGGTAATCATTGATCCTATTCAAATCTTCTATTTCCTCCTGATTCAGTTTTGGGAGGTTATATGTTTCTAGGAATTTATCCATTTCTCTTAAGTTGCCAAATTTGTTGGCATTTAATTTTTCAAAATATTCTCTTTTAATTTATTTTTTTTCTTCCTTCTGTTGGTTTGGGATTTTGTTGTTCTTTTTCTAGCTCCTTTAGGTGTAAGCTTAAATTGTTTATTTGAGATTTTCTTGCTTCTTGAGATAGGCCTATATTGCTACGAACTTCCCTCTCAGAACTGCTTTTGCTGTATCCCAAAAGGTTTTGGACCACTGTGCTTCATTTTCCTTTGTTTGCATGTGATTTTTAATTTCTTTGATTTCTTGGCCAACCCAATTCATTGTTTAGTAGCATATTATTTAGTCTTGATGTATTTGTGCTCTTTCCAGATTTTTTCTTCTGGTTGATTTCTGGTTTCACAGCATTGTGGTCAGAAAAGAGGCATGGTATGACTCTAATCTTTTAAAATCTGTTTAGACTTGTTTTGTCAATGCTCCATGTGCACTTGAAAAGAATGTGCATTCTGTTTTAGGATGAAATGTTCTAAATATATGTTAGATCTATCTGATACAGTGTGCCATTCAAAGCCAACATTTCCCTGTTGATTTTTTTTGGGGGGGGTCTCTACAACCAACACGGGTATTGAAGTCACAACTCCAAGATCAAAAGTCGCACCCTCCCCCTACCGTGCCATGCCAGCCAGATGCTTCCCCTTGATTTTGTATGGATGATCTGTCCATTGATGTAACTGGGGTGTTAAAAAGTCCCCTACTATTATTGTATTACTGTCAATTAGTTCTTTTATGTTTGTTACTAACTCTTTTATGTATTTGCTTCCATGCTGGATACATACATTTTTACAATTGTTGTATCTTTTTTTATTTAAGATATAAAAGATATCTATATAAAAGATACAATTGTTGTATCTTTTATTGTTATATAGTGTCCTTCTTCATCTTTTGTTACAACCTTAGTTTTAAGGTCTATTTATTCCAATGTAAGTATTCTATCCCGGCTTTCTTTGGACAGTTGTTTGTTAAATATTTCTCCAACCCCTCATTTCAATCTGCAGGTGTCTTTAGGTCTAAAATGAGTCTCTTGCAAACAGCATATAGATGAATCCTGGTTTTTTTATCCACCCTGTTACCCTATGTCTTTTGATTTAGTCCATTCCCATTCAAAGTAATTGTTGATAGATATGCATTTATTGCCATTTTGTTATTTGTTTTGTGGTTGTTTTTGTAGTTTTCCTCTGATCCTTTCTTCTCTTGCTCTCTTTCATGGTTTGTTGGCTTTCTTTAGTGATTTACTTGGATTCCTTTCTCCTTATTTTTTGCATATCTATTACTGGATTTTGATTTGTGGTTACCATTAGATTTGTATACAACATTTTATGCACATAGTAGTCTAAATTAACTTGATGGTCACTTAAGTTTGAACCCATTCCTTACTCCTCTCCCACCCCATGTTTTAAATATATGGTGTCATATTTTATATACTTTTGTGAATCCCTTGACTGATTTTTACAGATGTCTTATTTTTACCGTTTTTATGTTTCATACTTTTCATACTCCCACCTGTGGTCTTTCTTTTCAGAATCCCCTTTAATAATTCTTTCAGGGCTGGTTTAGTGGTCATGAACTCCTTTAGTTTTTGTCTGAGAAACTCTTTATATCTCCTTCTACTCTGAATGATAACCCTGATGGACAGAGTATTCTTGGCTGCAGATTCTTCCCTCTTAGCACTTTGAATGGATCATGCCATTTCTGCCCCTTTCTCTCTTCTCCGGAGATCCCCATACTGCAAATATTATGCTTGATGGAGTCACTGAGTCCTCTAAGTTTGTTCTCATTTTGCAGAGGTTTTTTTTCCCCTCATTTCCTCAGCTTGATTACTTTCCATTACTCTGTCTTCCAGGTCATTAATTTGTTCCTCTGCTTCCTCCATTTATTTATTTATTTAGCCTGCTATTTATTCCTTCAAGTGTATTTTTAATCTCAATTATTGTATTCATCTCTGATTTGTTATTTTTCTCTCTCTCTTATAAAGGTCTCACTGATGTTCTCTACTCTTCTCTCAAGTCCACTGACTGATCTTTATAATCATTACTTAAAATTCTCCCTCACATATATTACTTACCTGTTTCACTTGGGTCTCTTGCTGTGACTTTATCCTATTCTTTCATCTGAGACATATTACCCTGTCTCCTCATTTTGCCTACATCTGTTTCTGTGAGTTAGGAAAGTTAGCTAGATCCCCTGCTCTTGAAAGGAGTGGGCAGGCACACACTTTATTAAGGTGGTGCTGATCCTCTTCCACAGGGGATACATAGCTGCTACTGAGACTGGGTCAGACGGGACCACTCCTGGAAGGGCGTACACAGAATGGGGTACAGCTTTAAGAAAATATGAGCAGCCTCTGCAGGAGGTCAAAAGAGGTAGTGCTGGCAAGGTTTGAGCAGGTCTTCTCTGGGAGTGGACCCACAGCACCAGGACTGACACAGGCCTACCTGGAAGGGGTGGGGAGTAGTGTAAGCAAGTTAGGTAGTGAATCAGCACTGAACTAGTTTAGCAGGTGGTCGTGTGAATATGCTGGGGGCTGGGGGCGGAGGAAGGAAACTGTGCCTGTCAGTTCCTTTCTTCTTAGAGAAGTCCCTCAGCAAACTGAGTTTAGTAACTAATTCCCTCTCCCTCCCACATATCCCAAGCATTTTTCAAACTGCTGCTTCCAAGCAGTATCTCTAAGGGCTATTTGTCTTTAAGAGTGGGGACTCAGGGACACCTCGGTGGCTCACACGTTAAGCTAAGCAACAGACTCTTGATTTCGACTCAGGTCATGATCTCAGGGTCATGAGAACAAGCCCAGCATCAGGCTTCATACTCAACATGCTTAAGATTATCTCTCTCCTCTCCTCTGTCCCTCCCTCCCACCCTGCTCACACACATCTCTCTCTCTCCCCACCTCTCTCTCTTAAAAAGAAAAAAAAAAAAAGTGGGGACTCAGCCTCCTATTGCCCTCCTTCTCCTGGAGGTGAGCCTGCGAATTTTTTAAAGTTACAGGCTTAAAGTCCTGCTGGTTGTTAAGAACTCATGAAATGTCCCCCTCTGATCATCAAAGCCAAATGTTTTGGGGATTCACCTTCACTATGCAGGCTCCCTGGTGTGCTAGTGTGTTCCCTGCCCCTTTCCACATCCACAATTCCCTCCCTCCAGAGGTCAGGCGCATGGGTTTAGGTTTTCACAGAATCCTTGACCTTCCTACCCTCTTCAGTGTGGTCTGTTCTCTACATTTAGTTGTGGAGTTTGTTTGGCCAGTCTTCAGGTTGTTTTCTGGATCATTTACACCAAAGTATTACCTAGTTGTATGCATGGGACTAGGTGAGTTTAGGGTCCTCATCCTCTGCTATTTTCCCGAGGTCAAAAATAAGAACATTTAAATGAGATGTTTACAAAGGAATATAAGGAATATTTAAGGACTTCAGCAAACCTAAGTTATTTCATATTTGTTCCTAATATAGACTTACGCAAAAGAAAATTTCAAATCCAATCTACAGACCAGCACCACAGAAACATGAAACCCCTAGCAACTCAAAACCAGCACTTTACCCTAGGAGGAAAAACTAACTCCTAACCTATTTCAATACTCAAAGCAAAACACAGATTCTGAGAGGAAAAAAATCTGGCCACCCTGGTAGATCTCCCCATCAATAACAAAAGCTAGTAATTAACATGAAGGAGTCTACTTCAGACAGCTTTAAAGATAAGTCCGCTTCTCCCTCTACCCGTTCACCCCACTCATGACCTCTGTCTCTCTTATGCTCTCTCTCTGAACTGAATAAATAAAATCTTTTAAAAAATCAAAAAAAAAAAAAAAACAAAATAAGGTTTCTGACTTAAACACCCTGGACAAGTGGTGGTACCATTGATAAAAATGGGAAAATAGGACAGACAAGAATTAAGGGAAAATCATGAGCTGAATCTAAGGAGCCTTTGAGATACTGATAAAAGGTTTCAAGAGAGCAAACTGAGTATGTGGGTCTGGAGCTTGAAGGAATGACATGAGCCAAAGATACACATGTGGAAGTTTTGATAGACAGATGTGAACTGAAACCACAACAGTGAACAAGCATCCCTAAAAAAAGAGAGTAAGACATAATAATAATAGTCTAATAATAGACATATAATAATAATAGTCAAACGACTAAGCCTACATTAAATGGCAGGTACAGTATGAGAGGCAAAGGAGACAAGAGGAGCAGCCAAAAAAATGGGGGGGGGGGGTCAAGAAAACACATGTCACAGAAACTAAAAGAAGTGACAAGGGTGCCTATGTGGCTCAGCCAGTTAAGCATCAACTCAGGTCATAATCTCAGGGTCCTAGGATGGAGCCGCATGTCAGGCTCCCTGCTCAGTGGGGAGCCTGCGTCTCCCTCTCCCTCTGCCTCTCTCCCCAGCTCATGCTCTCTCTTTAAAAAAAAAAAAAAAAGGTAGCAGCAGCAGAAGCAATAGGACCTGTGAAAAAGAAAAAACCACAGGCCCAAAATGGAGTCACTTAGGGCTAGGTCAAGTCACCAAGCCAGGACTTAACACCTAACTGCAGTTTCCACCTCCCCCTAAAATGTATTCTTAACCCATCAGCTAGTAACATTCTGGTCAGCACCAATGAGGTAATCTGTCATGTGGGCAATCTCTATCTTCCCCCAAAGGAAGATGAGGAAATGCATATAGTAAGACTCCCTGCCTGTCCCTAAAGGAAAGGTGAGGATACCTAAAACAGTCCTATCTTTTCTTTTACTAAATGAGATGCCCATTTCTGAAATGCTTTTACTTTATACAGTTCCCAGAGTTTGCCTCTACTTGTTAGATGGGATACTGCCTGAAATCCATGAATTAATTAATAAAGCCAATTTAGATCTTTAAAATTCACTTGGTTAAATTTTGCTATTTAAAAGACCCCCTTCTCTAGGTTAAGGGAAAAACACAGACCAAGAAAGATCTGGCACTGTGTTTAACTCTTCGTTTCATTAGGATGACTTTAGCGAATTTACTTAAACACTCTGAACCTTAATTTATTAATCTATATTATGAACATAATGAAATTTAACTTGCAGAATTATTGTAATTAGCAATAACAGAGAGAGCATCTGTCACACTGCAAGTTATCAATAAATAATAATTACTATTTGTAGTTGTTTATAAAATCAAGAAGTTGGTAGGTGGCTTATCAAACCACACTCTGTGAAGTCCTAGGGATTCTGGAGATCATCTTCAGGAAATGCCTGGCAGAATAATACTGGAAGAGGTGGACAGTCACATTCTTGTCTCAATCAGAACAGCTCTGCCTTCTTTATTTTACTGCTTAAGGTAAGTTTTGTTTATATCGGAATAATATTTATTTGAAAAAAGGTATCTGCAACTTTTAAAATTTTTCAAAAACCACTGACTGGATTATCTCAATAGTGCCTTCAATTGGATTCTAATCTCTAGTTCTTCTTCAAAAGTAAAATCTGTGAGAAAAGAACAAAACAACACATCTGAAAACATAATCCCAATTTGAAACTTACAATTTATGAAAATTACTTTATTAGAATAATGGTTAAGAATCAACTAGCTGTTTCTCTACTGAAAAATTGATTTTTTTTTTTTTAAGTAAGCTCTACAACCAATGTGGGGGTTGAGGAACTGTTCTTCAAAAGTAGGAGAGAAAATTAGTGGCCAGAGACAGTACACAAAACCCATGTTATCTATAAATCCTTAAAATACACACTTAAAATGGAATCTTTATATGACATGCCAAAGCATGGAAAACCAAGTTTTATTACCACAAATTTCAATAAGCCAATGTCCTATCAACAAATATTTCCTACCTTGCAGTATAAGCACAAATACATAACTTTTCAGAAGTCACTTCCCTTCATAGCAAATCTTCCAAATTCATTCTGATGTTCCTCATTATTAGGTTAGTTGTTAAAATGAAGACAACTATTGATCCACCCTGTGGATCCTACATAATTGCTCAAAATGTCCTTCACAAGCTAGGTCATAAGAATCCCAACAGCAATTCAAAAGAATACAATTTTGAAACACATTAAAAGAAAGACAAGATTAAAGCCTTCAAAAAAATATATATATATAACCTGTCTGATTATGTGCTGATTGATCTGTCACTGAAAATTCCTACTAGTAGGAAAGTAAAAAAGACAGCCAGTGTCTTGGACACAAAATCTGCAAGGCTCTATAAAACCTTTGTCCCGTTTTACAACAAAGTGCAAGGACGTTTGTAACTCAGAGTTTCTCAAACTAAGTGTCCCTGAGAATTTTCAGTTGCACCAAAGAAGCAAGGGCTCTACAGAGTAAACTAAAGAATATGTGGGATAATTGCCTCAGAGAGGACCAGACATGATGATGACATGAAAAATAATTAATTATAAATAATTAACAGCAAAAGAAAAGGTTATTAAAAGAAAGTTTTTATAGGTACTAATTTCAGAGGTGCCTGGGTGGCTTACTCAGTTAGGTATCCGACTTTTTATTTTAGCTCAGATCAAGCCCCAAAAAGGGCTCTGTGCTGGCCATGGAGCCTACTTAATCTCTCCCTGTGCCCCTGCCCCTCTCCCCCTAGAAAAATAAAGTTAATAATTTCAAAAATAAAAAGCTGCAATACTTTTTTGGTGCTCTAGCCAAGTGTTTTCCTTTGCACAGGCATATCTAAAAGAAACCAGAAGTAATCTGAGTATATTAACCAACCTTAATTTCCATGAAAAAAAAAAAAAGCCCTATGTGATTTTAATGAAGTTTAACTCTTCAGTGTTCATGCAGTTGCAATCTTAAGGGAACAAACAACAAAACTGCTGATTCTAAGGCTATGATGCTCTGACGGCAGTAATGGCACTGACTGCAGTGCAATTAACACCGTGTTCTCAAACCCAAAGATTATAAGAAATAACAATGAACACCAAACTGCAGGAGTAATAAAAGCTCAGTTATCTCTGAGCATTTAAGTGAAGAAACTTATTAGGGTCAGGCACAAAATCAGCACCTGCAACAAAACATTTAGGAGGATGAGAAGTCCGAAATGAAGAAAAGCCACTGATTTAAGCTGAAGAACTGAGTTAATAAAATGTAGCAGTATTTCCTTACTCAACCAATATTAAAAACCTTAGGTTCTTTCATTATACCCACACTACAAAGAAAAAGCATATAAATATATATATGCATTAATAAGGGACACTGTGCACTAGGACAGAAATAACACCTCAGCTTTATAATATTTAAAACTCACTGTGTTAGCAATTTTAAGCTCAGAATTTTGTTTGTGTTGATAAAACAAACTTTATAGTTTGTGGTATAACATTCAGACACACTAGGGAGGGAGAGGGCCTCAGCAGACATGGGACACAGTCACATATAGACTGATAAAATACGCAAATATATTAAGGATAATAGTAGCCAAGTTCCTTACTCTAAGAAAGGCATTTACAGAAACAGAAATTTAAAAAAAAAAAAAAAAAAAAAAGAACTAGAATGAATCCTGTGGTGTTGGGACTGGAACTCGTGCTTTTTAGTGTACAGAGACAAATATATTTATGCACACACACATACAGAAATGCCTTAGCTCTGTCCACTGAGATGGACTGGGACCAGTAAAATCACAAGAGCAACAAGCACACCTCAAGTTCAGATCTTGGCTTCTAAATATTTTCCACTAAAAGGAACCAAGGCTCCTTAAAGGAATGGCTGATTGTAGGCTGAAGCATAGAAAGTTCAAGGTGAGTCTGGAATCTCGTGTTATGCCAGAAAGACAGTGCTCGAAGAATAATGGAAACATGTCAAACAGATACAGGAACTAGACTCAATGGACTACAACTGCCCAATTCTGGGACAAACCGAGCATCAAAATAATAAAGGTTGGGGGCACCGGGGTGGCTCAGTGGGTTAAACCTCTGCCTTCAGCTCCGGTCATGATCCCAGGGTCCTGGGATTGAGCCCCACATCAGGCTCTCTGCTCCACAGGGAGCCTGCTTCCTCCTCTCCCTCTCTCTGCCTGCCTCTCAGCCTACTTGTGATTTCTGTCAAATAAATAAATAAAATCTTTAAAAATAATAATAATAATAATAATAAAGGTTGTATACAACCTACATGATGAGGAAGGGCTGCTTACGTAAGTCACAAAGTATCTCCTCACAAAATATTTATTACAAAAGGAAAGAATAACTGCACCCCAGAGAAGCCTGACAGTCATGACCTTAACTGAGTGGTGACCAAAGAGATTATCATCAGTAATGGGGCAAATGAAAATCATGTGCCACCTGAAAGAATGCAACGACAGGAACAAAACAACTTCTGTGCTATTCATTCCAATAATATACAACCTGAATATATCATGAGGAAACCATGAGACAAATCTAAACTATAATCTATAAAATTATGGGTCTATAATCTTTAGGTGTCAAGGTCATAAAAGACAAAGACTGAGCAACAGCCCTAAACTGAAAGAGACATGCAACCTGTGATTCTAAACTGAATCTTTTCCTATAAAGATTATCATTAGGATTACTGATGAGATCTAAGCGGGGTCTGAGAAAGAGATGGTAGCAATGTATTAATGTTAATTTTGTGAATTTGATTTTACTAACATTTTGTAGGAGCGAATCCTTGTCAACTTTTCTCTAAGTCTGAGGTTGTGCTTTTTAATTACTCAAAAATATGATAGGAAAAAAAACTCCAAAATAGAAAAAAATTTGGGCAGGTCTGGAGGGATGGGGTAACTGGTTTGATGGACATTAAGGAGGGCATGTGATAGAATGAGCACTGGGTATTATATAAGACTGATGAATCACTGAACTCTGTATCTGAAACTAATAATATATGTTAATTAATTGAATTTAAATACATTTTTTAAAAAGTAAAAATTTTTAAAAAAGGAAAGAAAAATTTTTTACAAATTACACAGCAGCAACCTTGACAAGAAATGTGCATGACTTATGGGACGCTTAAATGGCTCAGTTGGTCAAGTGTCTTTCTTTGGCTCAGGTCATGATCCCAGGGTCCTGGGATAGAGTCCCCCATTGGGCTCCCTGCTCAGCAAGGAGCCTGCTTCTCCCACTCGCTCTGCCTCCCACTCCTCCTGCTTGTGCTCTTTCTCTGTCAAATAAATAAATAAATAAATAAAATAGAATCTTTTAAAAAAAGCAACTCTCTTATAAATCTTTTGATCCTCCTTGATCAACATATTCAATTTTTCAGCAATCTATCCCAGGAAAATATCAGAAATGTGAAAATCCATTAACAAATATGGCCAAAACAGTATTACATATAACAAAATTTGAAAAACCTGAGACGTCTAACAATAGAAGAATGGCTAAAAGTTCAATAATTTCATGTAGTCATTTAAAATAACATTTCTGGAGCACCTGGGTGGCTCAGTGGGTTAAGCCTCTGCCTTCGGCTCAGGTCATGATCTCAGGGTCCTGGGATCGAGCCCCGCGTCGGGCTCTCTGCTCAGCAGGGAACCTGCTTCCCTCTCTCTCTCTCTCTCTGCCTGCCTCTCTGCGTACTTGTGATCTCTGTCTGTCAAATAAATAAATAAAATCTTTAAAAAAAATCTTAAAAAAAAAAAAATTAAATTAAATAAAATAACATTTCTGAAGGATATTTACTGTCATAGGGGGAATGCTCAACTCATACTAAATTTTAAAAAGTTAACAGAGTGCATGTGTATGCACACACATAGACAAATAGACACACTAAATATACTCCCAACTGGATAAGTCTATGACAAATGGAACTACAAGAGTTTTCTTTCCTACGTATATTTATATACTAAGATGTTTTACCAAATGTATTTTACTACTTTATTTATTTATTTATTTAGATTTTATTTATTCATTTGACAGAGAGAGACACAGTGAGAGAGGGAACACAAGCGGGAGGAAGTGGGAGAGGGAGAAGCAGGCTTTCCACAGGGCAGGGAGCCTGATGCAGGGCTCAATCCCAAGACCCTGAGATCACGACCTACCTAGCTGAAGGCAGCCACTTCACCAACTGAGCCACCTAGGTGCCCCAGTATTTTACTACTTTTGTAATGAGAAATAAAGGTTATAAAAATGACTAGAGGGCACCTGGGTGGCTCAGTGGGTTAAGCCGCTGCCTTCGGCTCAGGTCATGATCTCAGGGTCCTGGGATCGAGTCCCGCATCGGGCTCTCCGCTCAGCAGGGAGCCTGCTTCCCCCTCTCTCTCTGCCTGCCTCTCCATCTACTTGTGGTTTCTCTCTGTTAAATAAATAAATAAAATCTTTAAAAATAAATAAATAAATAAATAAAAATAAAATAAAAATGACTAGAAATTACTATATGATCTACCCTGCTCAAAGAAGCAACACTGCTAAAATATAAAGTCTGCTTCCTGAAGATGACACAATTGTGCTTTATAAAAGAAATTAAACACATATTCTTCTTGAAGAATATAAGATCAATATTCTTAACAGTACTACTCTGATAATATCTTTCCACATATACCAAAGTCAGTCTCTTGGGAATAAACTTAGTCAACAAACTTTAATTACAACCACGTGCATATTTAGTAAGCTAAATGTTTACTACAGTTAGTACACTAAAACTAAAAAATTTGCTGACCCTTCAAATATACACTGATGAGGTACATTTAAAAGCTATCTTAACTGGGCTGCCTGGCTGGCTCAGTTGGAGAGCATGTGACTCTTAATCTTGAGGTTGTGAGTTTAAGCTCCATGTTGGTGTTGAGATTACTTATTTATACTTACTTTCAACTTAAAAAAAAAGAAAAAACTATATTAAGCAATACTTTTCCTTGAGATGTGGCCTATATGGAAAATCTGCTTCTCTACCTGGTGCTTCTCCACCTATGTGAAAAATCCATTCTCCACCTAGTGTCATCAAGTTTCTAACCAAGCTCAAAATTCACAAAAGTGTATAAACTTAGCAAACAACCTGAAGCCCATATATATAAAAGTTTCTTTTGGCAATCTAAATGTCTTTTCTAGACTCAAGTAAAACTCTCACTTAAGCCATATACACAGAGTTTACAGATACAGACAGTAACAAAGAAACTGTAAAATCATCTTATGCTCTTAACAAAGCACTAGTAAGAGTTTGTGCCTATCATTCAGAAACTCTGAAGTCACTGCTTGACATTTCAAACAAGACTATAATAAGATCTTTGAAATCAAAATGTCAAGCTAACACAACCAGCTATGGCAATTACTCTAAAAAGCAGCAGCTAAAATGGAATTCAATCAAAATGGCAAACTCCAAAGGACACACATACAGGCTGTTTTGCCATAAAGTGTGTTTTTATATAATGTATTAGCTCCTACATAATCATGATAAATAGAGAACTATCATCACATCAAAGTTGTGTTGATTCATAAGTAATTTCTCCTAGGCAAAGAAACAACAAAGGGCAGAAGCAGAATTACAGCCTTCAGCGGAAAGGAAAATGCCCTCAGCTTGGCTGTTGCATAAACAGGAATCCTTTCAGCTCTATTTTAGGAAAATTAAAAATGAGCACCTGCAGCCAAGGCACTCCCTTCCTACAGGAGCACACCCCTAAGCACTCACGGCTCTCTGTTCAAGACAGGCTGCATTTCCTCTTGGGCTCAGAACTCCACTTCCATCTGCATTTTATCAGCAATGCAAGCAAACATTTCTACTCTATTATTATTATGAATTTTCAGCCTCTGTTGGAACAACCTCCAACCAAAATGACCTGCCATCCTGGAGCTATCCAAGTTATCTCCTGAGGCACCATTTATTATTTCTGTTAACTGTCATAGTCACAAAGTTGCATATATTTTGAGAGTCTCCCCCAAACCCTCACCTTCCTACAGGGAAATCTTACATAACCTGATGGTGTCCATGTGATAAAGAAACACAACACTAGCAATTTTCAAGCTGACTTGTTATAAAATGAGCTGTAAAATAAATTTAGTGGTTGACAACCAACATTATCTTCTCAGAAAAAAATAAAATTTAAAATATCTAAGTACAATTCCCATAAAGAGAAAATGTTTTAAGAAACTTGTATTTTGGTTATTGAGGCATATATGACATATTTCTATAAGTTATGACAAAAAAAGCATTCTGTGTATGCCAAATTAAAATATATATTGCTAAATTAATTCAAAATTTTAGATGTCACTAAATGGCTTAAAAAGAATTGTTACTAAAATTTTTTGTTAAAAGTGACCACCAGGGGGCGCCTGGCTGTTTTGGTCTGTAGAGCATTTAACTGTAGATCTCTGGGTTTTGAGTTCAAGTGCCTAAGGCTTACATTAAAAATAAATAAATAAATAAAATAATGAAAAAATGACTACCACTTTTTAAGTTCAAAGTGCTACTGAAGAATGCAAACCTTCGTTCATATAATGTTCCCAATGGACCAGTCATGCCTAAAACATCAATATCTGGCAACCCCAAAAAAAGTTTATTTAGCCAGGATTTAGAACTAAGTACAAAAAAACAAAACAAAACAGGGACAACTGGGTGGCTCTGTTGGTCAAGCATCTGCCTTCAGCTCAGGTCATGATCTCAGGGTCCTGGGATCAAGCGCTGTGTGGGCCTCCCTGCTCAGCAGGGAGCCTGCTTCTCCCTCTCCCTCTGCCCCTGCTAGTGTACTCTCTCGCTCACTCTCTCAAATAAATAAATAAAATATTTTTAAAACTATTTTTTTAATTTTTTTAAAGATTTTATTTATTTATTTGACAGAGAGAGATCAGAAGCAGGCAGAGAGGCAGGCAGAGAGAGAGAGGAGGAAGCAGGCTCCCTGCTGAGCAGAAAGCCCAATGTGGGGGCTCGATCACGACCTGAGCGAAAGGCAGAGGATTTAACCCACTGAGCCACCCAGGCGCTCCTATTTTTTTAATTTAAAGCAAATAAACAAAAAAGTAAATGGACTATCAAAAAGGAAATTCCTTTCCTAGTTTAAAAAAAAAGACTAATTTACTATTTCTTTTAAACAAATCACCCATATATCGTTTAACAAACCATACAATACATATATTTTTACTATTTAACTGTAATTTTCATGGTTTCTTTTAAATAAAGAATATCCTACACTTCAAATACATGTGGTTGCAAATATACCTTTTAATGGGGAAAAAACAACTTTTCAACTACAATACTGAAAACTGGAAGATAAAACACAATTCAAATAACAGTAAGTTCATAAGCAGATGCTGCCAACCATCAATTTTCAAAGCATCAAACTCATACAACAAATCTAAATTTATGACATAAGATGCTCTGCACATAATAAGAGCAAGGTTAAGTAACAAGAGTGCTCCCTACTGGCCAATCTTTGATTTCAAAGTTCACTTTAAATCTGACTGATTCAAAATCAGTATTTTAAACTGTAAAGAATTTTTTTAACCCACTAATATAGTTCTTTGTTTTCTTGTCCCGAATACCTATCTTGCAATGTTGCCATTAGAATCAATGTATGTGAAGCCTTCAGCCTATAGTAAATAAATCTTCATCATCTTCATAGTGAACATGTTTTGTTAATGGCTATTCATAAACTTTTTTAAAAATAATTTAGAGGGGCACCTCTAGTGGCTCGGTCGGCTGAGTGTCTGCCTAGGGTCATGATCCTAGGGTTCTGGGACTGAGTCCCACATGGGGCTTCCTGCTCAGTGGGAAGTCTGCTTCTCCCTCTACCCCTCCCCCCTGGTCTGATATCTCTCTCTCTCTCTCTCTCTCTCTCTCTCTCTCTCTCTGTCTCTCACACACACACTCTCTCTCTCTCTCAAATAAATAAAATCTTTAAAAAATTGTAAGAGGTGAAATTTACATAACATAGAATCAACTCTTTTAAAGTGAACAACTCAGTGGCATTTAGTATATGAACAATGTTGTGCACCCACCACCTTTACCTAGTTTCAAAATACTTCAATCTCTCCAAAGCAAAACTCCTTAGTCATAAAGCAGTTTCCATCTACTCCTCCCTCCCACAGACCAACCACCAAGTCCTGTTCTAGCTCTACAGATCTATTACAGAGATTCCATATAAATGGAATCAAACAATATGTGACCTTTTTTTATATGCCTTCTTTCACTTAGTATAACGTTTTGGAGGTACCCCTGCATGTTAATATGTATCAGAATTTCATCCCCTTTTATGCCTGAATAATATTCTGTTGTATTTAGATACCACAATTTGTTTACCCAAATGATGGATATGTGGAACATTTCCAAACTCTGCTTATTGTGAACTATGCTGCTATAGAAACATGTATATATGTGTACTGGTTAGAGTATCAGTTCTCATTTCTTTGGGGCATATACCCAGGAGTGAAACTGCACGGTCATATGGTAGTCCTATATTCAAGTTTTTCAGGACCTGCCAAACTGATTTCCACAGCAGCTGAACCCACTATACCTTCCCACCAGCAATGTAAAAGTATTCTCTATCTCCTCACCAACACTTGTTATTTCTCTTTTTTTCAGTATTATTATAGCCATCCAAGTGGATGGTTTTGACCGGCATTTCCCTAAGGACTAAGAATGCTGAACATCTTTTCATGTGCTTATGCTTATAATCTTTCAAGTTGCCTTTCTACATACGAAGCAATCCCCTTGTTAGGGGGCCCACTTCGCCAAGGTAGGAATCAAACCTCAAATTCCCATATTCCCCTGTAGCTAGGCCCAGGCATGTGACCCAGACTCTGCCAATCAGATGTATGCATAGACTGTCTTGCAACTGAGTGACAAAAACAAAAAGGTCCTATTTCCAGTTTTACCGGTGTAGCTGATGACAGATGACTCCTGTTCTGGGAAACAGAAACAGCAGCAGTCTCCCAGTGATCACAAGGTCAATTCTTCTATTAAGGCACCAAAGCCTCAACTACAGAATCTCCTCCAGAATCCAGTGACCCAACAGCAGCAGTGACAGTTTCTTCATCACCATAGCAAAGAACACTGGAGATGCTAAGCCTCACCAGCCTACCAGCAATTCTGTAAGCTACTCAACATCCATTTGATAAACTTCTTTTCTACTACATCATTATCCTGGAAGAAGCGTTACACGAGGTAGTTCTAGTTCAATCTAAGAAAATTTTCTAACATTTAGATGTCTATCAAAAAGCCCTTTTTAAGTTGAACAAATAACCTCATAACAATCAGTCACTGCCAATTTAATGCTGATATTGCATCTGTCAGGAACATTCTGAAAGAGGTGGATGGAGAGTTGAACAAGACCGCCTTTAAGAATTTCTTCCCATCCGTATTCCTACCAAGTTTCCTATACTAAATTGTGAACTTTATTTTTTTTTAAAGATTTTATTTATTTATTTGAGAGAGATCACAAGTAGGCAGAGAGCCAGGCGGGGGGTTGGGAGGGAGCAGGCTCCCCGATGACCAGAGAGACCAATGCAGGGCTCAATCCCAGGACCCTGAGATCATGACCTGAGCCAAAGGCAGAAGCTTAACCTACTGACCCACCCAGGTGCCCCTAAATTGTGAACTTTAAAAGATAAAATCATACCTTAATAACCCATTCAATACCACTCAAATATTTACTAATTTACTAGCAATTAATTCTAGCTTTTGTCATGTAACAATTCATATGAACATTCAGACTAAATCTTACTACCTTTTACTTCATTATGTAAGAAAAGCTGCCCATTGTAGGAGGAAAGAAGGAATTACAGATAAACAAAAAGAAAAAAATCCATAATCCTACTCATCTGAAAAAAATCACTGAAAATATTCTAGTGAATATCCTTCAAAACATTTTTTCCTATGCTGAATTTCACCTTTTGAAACAAGATTATAATAAAAATAAAACAGCTAACATTTAATTAGTGCCAGTCCATATATATTTTTTTTAAGATTTTATTTATTTATTTGACAGACAGAGATCATAAGCAGGCAGAGAGGCAGGCAGAGAGAGAGGAGGAAGCAGGCTCCACGCAGAGCAGACAGCCTGATGCCGGGGCTCGATCCCAGGATCCTGGGATCATGACCTGAGCTGAAGGCAGCGGCTAATCCACTGAGCCACCCAGGCACCCCTGCTCTATGTATTTTGAACTCAAATAAATCTCACATTTCTCCCATAATGCACTATTATTATTTTCTTTTTACAAATAAGGAAACCAAGACACAAAGAAGAAAAGTAACCAGCCACAGGTTACCTTCCTATAAACCACCCAGCAGTCTGGCCTCATTTTTTGTGTTTTTAACACTATGTTATAACTTTATACTTCTTCCAAAAACTTGATCATAGTATATATACCATCTATGAGTATCTTTCCATTTCAATAACTTTTTTAAATCCTGAAATTGTAAGAAATACACTATGTATTTTAAGATAATGATTTTTTAAAATCCATAAATACCAAATTTAAGGAAATTCTTAACCTTAAATAATATTCCAGTGGTGCCTGGGCAGCTCAGTCGTTAAGCATCTGCCTTCAGCTCAGGTCAGGATCCCAGGGTCCTGGGATCAAGCCCTGCATCAGGCTCCCTGCTCAGAGGAAAGCCTGCTTCTCCCTGTCCCACTCATCCTGCTTGTGTTCCCTCTCTTACTGTTTCTATCTATGTCAAATAAATAAAATCTAAAAAAAAATACTAATAATGTTCCATTTACATGAACAAGTTGCACCTTAGTAAGGAAACAGCTTACTTTTATGAATAATTCAAATCTTGAAGCTAGTCTAAGCCAAAATACTCTAGAATTCTAGCATTTGTAAAATTCATCTTTCTGAAACCACAGAGCATATATACTTCATGACAACATGGTTTTAAACGCCTCACAAGCATGTCTGTTTCTCTTTCACCCTCTCCCTTTTTCTTAAAGAATCATTCAAAGCACCCAGCATACTATGGGGCATTCACAGTTGGCACTCAATAAATATATATTGATAGACTGGTTAGACAATGCTATGTTGAAGTAGAAAATATGCAGAAACAAAGGTCATCTTGTGACAGTGAATGCAGCTGGACCAGCTTTCTCTCATCAGGAAACCACAAGAGACCCACAAAGCATTCCACAGCAGATAATGCATAGTGACATACCAGAGAAAAACAGTTAACACTGCCACCCACTTTGCCTAAATACTGAACTTTGACTGCACCATTTACGGTCAGGTAAATATACAAACAGGCAAGGTACAAACTAAGTGAATTATTTTTAAAAGGAGGCAAGAATCTGAGTGACACATGAATGACCGGCAAAAATGAAAATCCTAAGAGGCTTACAACATGCTGTTCCTAACCACCTGCAATTTTCTGTGATGTTCACCATACCATGTGTCTAGGTCCTGGAAAATCACCTGGCTTTAGAGAAGCCCTCTACAAGGGTCAGCTAATGATTAGCCTTAAATTTCAAAGTTTGGCTACTACTCACGAACTCAAAGTTGTGATCGTTCAAACTTCGAATACCTGATTTTTACAGCACATAATACGGAAAATGATTTCCTCTTTGTGAATTTTCAGATCCTTATCCACAAACAGGAGAAATTCAGTTAAAAAAATCAATAACCTATTTTTCTCTGAATCTACAAGACCCAGACATCAGAAATAACATAGGTAGTGTGCTTTGATGTATTAGTTCTAATTACTGCAAACACTTGAAAGATGATCAACTACTACCTAGAAAGTCAAGGATGGCTTAAAGGCCATGCCTCGTTTGCCAAAGGAAAAAAGACAGACAAAGAAAGGAAGAACAGAAAGCAAGCAAGCAAGTAAGCAAGCATTTTTCCAGAGAGGAGAAAAAAATCCCCGGACTGTATGAAAACTGAAGCAAGCACCTCAGTAATTTATATGGTCTCTGCTTTTATCTACCTTCTACCACCTGCACATACTTACTATGTGAGCTGCAAACAAAAACAACTGCCCTCGCCTTAAAAGAAAAAAAGGAAAGGATTATTTTCCTAAATTCTACGGAAGATGTGACTTATGATAAAGAATTCTAGCAAGATGGAATAAATAATCCAAGAAAGAAAGCAAACAGGAAAAGAGTCTGAAAAGAAAGAAACAAGTTTGTCAAGAAGATACATGTAGGAAATACTATGATACAAAGAATAAATGGAGAGATGGATGTACAAATGGGAGGGGGGAAGAAGGAGGAAAGGACAGAAAACTGAAGCTATACAAGGATTTTCATCACACAGTAAGTTTATACTTTACAAAGCCATGCACAAGTCTTCACTTCAAAAAGTGATGAGGGGCACCTTGGGTGGGTCAGTAGGTTAAGTATCTGACTCTTGGTTTGGGCTCTCTCTCAGGGTCCTGGGACTGGGCCCCAAGTCAGGCTCTGAGATCAGCAAGGAGTCTGCTTGAGATTCTCTTTCTCCCTCTCCTTCTCTCTCTGCCTCTACCCCTCCCCTCCCATGCTCACTCTCTCTCTCCAATAAATAAATCTTTTTTTTAAAAAAAGTGTTGAGGAAGGGGTGTTTGAGTGGCTCAGTTGGTTAAGCATCCAACCATTGGATGCTCCAGCTCAGGTCATGATCTAGTGGTCATGAGATCAATCCCCACATAGGGCTCAGGGCTGAGCATGGACCTGCCTGAGATTCTCTTTCTCTCTGCCCCGACCCTCACCCTCTAAAAAATTTTAAATTTAAATTTTAAAAATCATCAGGAAAATTCAGAGGCTGGCAAGTTCAGGGAATCCTGACATTTGCTCCAAGATTAAGAAAAAGATACACAGAGGTGATTAATAATGTCCTTCAGAAGAATATAAAAACAGCATCATGGCTATCTCACAAAACTAACTTGGCAAGAGAGATCTGTACCAAAATGAAGCATCTATTTAAAGCATGACAGAGCACCAGGGTGGCTCAGTCATTAAGCGTCTGCCTTTGGCTCAGGTCATGATCCCAGGGTCCTAGGATCAAGCCCCCACATCAGGCTCCCTGCTCAGCAGGAAGCCTGCTTTTCCATTCCCACACACCCCTGCTCGTGTTCCTGCTCTTGCTGTCTCTGTCAAATAATAAACATCATCTTTAAAATATATTTATTTAAAACATGACAAAAAGCTAAACAATCAAAACTACCTTAACTGTTGCAGAATCAAGTCATTGGCACTGATTATGAATTCACTGTTTATTAAATAATACCCATCAATATTCTTTCCCCTTAACTTGTATGTTTGTGCAGAATGTCAGTTACCCATAGGGAGAACATGCTGTTTTAGAACTGAATAAATGATACAGTTATTCCTTCAGATTCTGACTTCCTATGTTTTCACAACACTGTCACACTGTTTATACCACCCTACATTTAACAGCTTACCCTTTCTCCTCCCCAGTTTCTAGACACACAAATAAATACAGCTTATTAATTCTGTGAACTATTTGAAGAACGGAACTATTTTTTTTTAAGATTTTATTTATTTATTTGACAGAGATCGCAAGCAGGCAGAGAGAGACGGGGAAGCAGGCTTCCTGCTGAGCACAGCCCGATGTGGGGCTTGATCCCAGGACTCTGAGATCATGACCTGAGCCGAAGGCAGAGGCTTTAACCCACTGAGCCACCCAGGTGACCCAGAAAGGAACTATTTAAATAGAAAAATACAGTTTAACCTAAAGAGCACTGATCTTGAATCCAGAAAAGATGCCTTTATTTTATTCCTTGTACTCAAAAGTGCGAAATAAGATACCGACTGCCTATAATGACCAAGAAGGGAACATTAATTCATAATGAGTATTTCTCCACACACCATTAACACTTGCTAATTCTAGGTAGCAGAAACATGGGTTTATGTTTACCATTTTTTAACTTTTCTGGATATATAGAGAAAAAAATAAATGTACGTCTAATGTTCTAGGTTTCTAGCCCAGATGGACCAGTGGCATAACATCACCTGGGAAACTGCTGGTACAAATTCTTGGGTCCCACCCCAGGCCTACTCAATCAGAAACTGTGAGGCTAGGGCCCAACAATTTGTGCTTTAACAAACCCTCCCCATGTATTCTGATTTACACAAGTCTGAGGACCATCTGACTAGATTAAAAAATCTTACCATTCATCAAAAACAGAAGACAAGAGAAGGGGGTTGAGGCAGAGGAGATAATGAGGATAAAGAGTGTTGGTGCTTTAATTCACCTGCTTTCACCTCCTTCCTTACAGACCCCTACATGGCCACTCTTTCTAATTTCTAATTCTACCCAAATATATTCATTTAGCACTCATGAATGGTATGCTTTTTAGTCTACTTACACTGTATTTTTTTAAAAATCTCTAAATTCCCAGCCTATAATATACATTACGATTAGATTACCTAAGAGAATGTTTTTAAAATACTGATGCCCAGCTCCTCTCCCAAACCAATTAAATCACATTTTCTGGGCATGGGGACTGGCCAAAAGTATCTTAAAAGCACCCTAGGCAACTGCAGTGTGCAACCAGAGCTGAAAACCACTCAGTCTAAATGATAGTTGTCTCTATTTGATATATTTCCAAGTATGATGAGAAAAACTACTTGTATGAGAATCAGTAGGCAGATATTCAAAATTACATTCAAGGTTATCTTCAATGATAACATACATATAAGAAACTTTTTAAAATAGCTATGTATTTTCTTTTACGGTTTTTTGTTAATTCCAAGTGATATGTTTTCCATGTGTGTCAGTAAGGATTTCCTAATAAATAAGATTCCATTTTCTAAAAGTGAGTCAATTTTTTTAAAAAATTAAATGAAGAATGGTACGAGAAATAAGGCAAACACTGCAAAGACGGTAGGCAATCAAAAAAGGTTTAACTAACTTTGACCAAGGTGTTTATTAAAAACACAGATTCTGAGGCCTACCCCAGCAGTCCTAAACCATGAAGGTTGGAAGTAGCACCCATAAATGTAAAAGTGATTCTTATTCACTAAAGCTTGAGAAATGCTCTAATAAGAGGTCCTTCAGCTTTTTTGCCACTGGGCAGAGAACAAGTTGGATGTAAAAGGAAGCCCTCTCATTCCATTCACTTCATTACCATCACATCCTGGTCTCTCAGAAGGGTGAGCCCCAGCCACACCCACCTGGTGAGCAGAAGTCGTTTCTACTACAGAACTTAGATCCATTCCTGACTTCCCAGTTCATCCCCCTTTTTACAAGTCTCCAGAAGCTCATTCTGACTTTACTCCCTTCCTTTCACCTTTCTCATCTTCCTTACAAGAGTCCCCTGCCCTGAGTATCCCACTCCAACATGTCCACCTCTTCTTCCACACCTTTCCCCCTTTCCAGCTACCCAGTGAAGCTAATTCTTTTAAAATGTCACAGGATACCAGCACAAATTAATCACCCCCAGGCTATATTTGTACTCTCAATCCCCAAGGATAAACATTCTCTGTATCCATTCAAATTGAAATTTGTTTTTAAATGTTTGTAGACCACTCCCTGTTTATAAACAACCTAACTAGGCAGAGAATTGAAAAAATAGCTTTCAGTTCTACCAAGTTTTATCCATTAGTAGTAACCAGAGGTTCTCAACCTTAACCAAACATTGGAATTATCCAGTGAGCTTTTAAAAATCTCCATATGAAGGCCACATTCTAGCCCCAGTTAAATCAGAATCTCTGGAGGTGAGGGTAAGACAAGGCACTTTTTTTTTAAAGTTCCTCAAATTATGCCAGCATGCAACCAAGATTGAGAACCACTAAGCTAGATTCAGCTGGAAAGATTAACATGATACATTTAGAGGCTGTCTGCCATGGGTGGGCAATACTTTTCGCCATTACTGCACTAGATTCACTTAGCCAAATACAGGGGACTCTTGAGAGAACAGTGACTTCTGAGGACAGAAATTCAAATTCCGACACTAATGAGGGTAATATGCAAATATTTGTTTAGAGTTCTTTTTTGTCAAGAAATATCCTGTATTTGTTTACTCTGACCTAGAAAGTGTTTTTAAAGCCAAACACCATACCTCCAAATATGAACAGAATTTTTAGAGAATTAAACTAGCTCAGATTTAGACTTATAATTTTCCTCAGTGCCTATGCTGGTATCATTTATATCCACCAATGGACAAGAAAGATATTGAGCGGTAAACTATGAACAGATACTAGTGCCCATTTGTACCACAAAGTATATTCAAATATAGGTTCAAAGTTCAATACCATACATCACAAGCAATTTCAATTGTTTTTGGGGTCTCTCTGATATAAATCCCTTTCAAGATTATATTTACTATACTCAGTAAAATTAAATCTATTCAGTATCTTGTACACACTGCAATCTAATACATCATATACTTTTGAGTATGTGAAATTCAGGTTTAAAAGCCTATTTTGTAATAAACATGCCACCAAAAAATATTTACTATGTATCATCAAGTAAAAAGTATATTCTAAAAAAAGTAATAAAATTCACTTCACTCTTTTTTTCCACTTACACTTGGTATGACAAAGACATAATGTTTAATTTTAGGAAGCTACAATTCTTCTAATAAATGAACACCTGGCAAAGAGAGTCACAGTTGTATCCACTTCCTGCCACAAATGCCAGCAGCAAGTACATCCAATTTCAAGTTCCTCTGAAGCCAATGAGTGGGCAGAAGACAATCACAGCCAAAATGGAGAACACATGGTATTCATTCTTTGAAAAAAAAATCAGCAGTGGATTATAATCAGGAGGGGAAGCCATCTGTCACGAGAAAAAGAGGTGGCAGGAGCTGTCAAGGGCTGTAACATGCCACCTTAACCTTGGTAGAGTCAAGTTTTAGGTTTTAATTCCAGCTAATTCTTGTAATAAACATTTTTTCAAACTTATTAGTGTCAAATTATGAATGGAATGGGTAAGAGGAAGAAAAACCACCAACACTCAACAACATAGCAGGCAGAAACCACATACGTGCAAAAATTCAAAAACAACTGAACACTCGGGCAAATTCAATTCCCTCTAAAGAATGCACAGCAGTTTTATTTGCATTACATTTAAATAAAAATTAAAAACAAAAAACAGCAACTTCCCAAATAAAGTGAACTACAAGTCAAAAATCAACCTTCACCACTGCCCTACCCTCCAACCACACTAATGACTCCTAATGCCTTGCAAAACACTGTAATGCTACATTTTTGAAGTCAGTCAAATAAGTAATGTGAGCAAAGCATCCTTTTTAGTAACATATATTTATGTAAAATTTCAGCTAAAAAAAAAACCCACACGGCACAGAAATTAATAGCTTTAAATAAACATAATGGGGGCGCCTGGGTCCCTCAGTCGGTTAAGCGTCTGCCTTCAGCTCAGGTCGTGATCCCAGAGTCCTGGGATGGAGCCCCACATCAGGATCCCTGCTCACGAGGAGCCTGCTTCTCCCTCTCTCTCTGCAGCTCCCCCTGCCTGAGTGCAGGCATGTGCACTCTCTCAAATAAATAAATAAAATCTTTTTAAAAAGATAAAAATTTTTTAAAAAGGTAAAATAAAATAAACATAATGAATAAATATAAGCATTCTGTGTTGCCCTTTTTTTAAAAAATCTCCACTGTGTTGTGAAGGTTAAGTGTCCTTCACACAAAGGCACATAGTTTATTTGCAGGGAGTTTTGGGTCCAGCTAACCAGCCAGGAACTCCTTGCCGCAGAAAGAAAATAGAGCAGAGAAAAAAATTATTTCCAGCAATATTACATTCCTTTTGGGAAAGCACTCTATAATTCAGGATGAGTCATTGTGGAAATAAAAATGTTAAATAATGGATACGACTGTAACTGAAAATTCTGAGAGCTAATTACCCTACTCAAGGTTCCTGGTAACTCCTTGAGGACTATTAAGGCTACACTAGTAGTGATTAGTTATCCAAATGAAACTTATTATCCATTGTGACCCACTTTCCAGGAAACCCATATAGATCCCATCCTACTATTTCTCTTCTCAGAGGAGACTCTAAGGTACATTACATACTTCAAAAAATGTTATACAATATTATTTGTATTTATAAAATATCTGACTTATTCAATTAACCTCTATTGTAGTACATGTCGATTATGTCACGTAGGTTTGTCCATAGTTTTACACTTTTATTATTATACTTGTAATATCTCCTTTAATTTCATTTACTATCACAACAAACATAACAGCATCTTCTCCACTTGACAACTGATGAAACTCACATGAACACTCTCTTGCTCTTTATATAGAAGCATGGATTTTATGCTGCCTACCTTGGAAAGAAAGTCAAGTATTTCTTATTCCCAGAAGTACTATCTTGGTTATATGAATCAGTCTTGAATTAGGGCATTATAATCAAGGTGAAAAAACTACTTGAGAATGGCACTAGAATAGCAGACAAGGGGCGCCTGGGTGGCTCAGTGGGTTAAGCCTCTGCCTTCAGATTCAATCATGATCTCAGGGTCCTGGGACTGAGCCCCATGTCAGGCTCTCTGCTGAGCAGGGAGCCTGCTTCCCTCTCTCTATCTGCCTGCTTCTATGCCTACTTCGATCTCCCTGTCAAGTAAGTAAATAAAATCTTTAGAAAAAAAAAAGAAAAAAAGAGTAGCAGACAAAACTAAAATCAGATCATCCTAGAAGAAGGAATCTCTAGAGACCACCTTGTCCAACTCTCTCGATTTTACAGATGAAAAACCTGGGTCCAAAAAGATTGAACAACGTGCCTGTGGTCTCACACACCTAGTCACTGATTAGCAAGACCAGGACCAAAACAAAAACGCACAAACCTCCCTTTTTAAAATTCAGTGTCCACTACACCAGTGATTCTCAAGCTCATCAGACCCAAAACCACCCCTCCCCTTTTTATAATATTTTGTAATGTGGCCTTTACTATTCTGAAGTGAAGTGTATAGATAATAAGCACATCCTCACATATAATAAAAAAGCACTAATGTAATGCTCTATGAAAAAAAGGGATTTTATAATAAAATGTGTGCTAATATGTAAATGCTAAATATGTGCATGTGTGTGTAAATGCTGTGGCACAGCTACACCCAAAGACACATGTACTCCCAAAAAGAGGCTGAAAAAGCGGCTATACTCAACAAGGCAATGCTGCTGTTAAAGTGATTTTCCAGTAAGAAAAACTCTAGGTAAGGTTCCAAAAATATACAATCTTCCATCAACTTAAACAGTACTCCCACTGCTAGAAAATTCAGCATATATTGAAGCCATTCAAAAAATTCTAATCCATTTATGCATATTTATGTACTTAGGATCTTATAAATAGGCAGTTCACCTACACAAATTTCTGGCCAAGACATCTGAAAATCATGGAGTGTGGGGGAACTAATAAATACGCACGGCCATTCTAAGCATTGCAGGATATTTAGCAACCCTAAGCCCTCTCTAACCTAAATCCAAAAAATACCTTCTGCCTCCAAGCTATTCTAGCAGCCAATGTTAGCACAACTTTCCAATAAATCAGAACCAACATACCTCATCTTGAAAATTCGTATCATCAGAAATACTAAGAGGAAATCAAGAATTTATCTGCCATCACTTGAACAGATTCTCTTTTATCTGCTTCATCTATTAAAAAATGCTCTGTACACTCTTAAGCTCACTAAACAAACTAAGGGTTGCTTGGGGTCGGGGCGGGGGGGAGGGGTGGAGGAATAGGGTGGTTATGGATATTAGGGAGGGTATGTGCTATGGTGAGTGCTGTGAAATGTGTAAGACTGATGATTCACAGACCTGTAACCCTGGGACAAATAACACATTATTTGTTAATTAAAAACAAAAACAAAAACAAAACACTCTGTACCAAGGGTAACATGCTTTCATAGAGAAACAAGAAATATACCCCCAGGAAATTACAGGAAAGATTGGAAATAGTCATTAAAGTATGTTTCTCTCCTAAGAATCTGGCATCTATTCTAAGTTCCTATTCGCATGAAAAAGAGCCATGTGGCAAGTTTAAGTTCCTTAGTATACAGGTTATCAAATCTATGAAAGATAATCAAAATTAAGAATGTTTTTTTCTGGGGGCGCCTGGGTGGCTCCATGCGCTAAGTCTCTGCCTTTGGCTCAGGTCATGATCTCAGGGTCCTGGGATCAAGCCCCACATCAGGGCTCTCTGCTCAGCAGGGAGCCTGCTTCTGCACTCCCCCACCACCTGCATCTCTGCCTACTTGTGATCTCTCTCTTGCGGTGTCAAATAAATAAATAAAATCTTAAAAAAAAAAAAGTTTTCTGAATATATTCTTCCAACTTTTCAGATTTTCAACCCAACAGTCTTCACCCTTGGTTGCCAATAAGTTTATATAATGCAAACACACAGGATGTAACTGTATAAAAAAATACTTTTAAAAGAGGCGCCTGGGTGGCTCAGCCAGTTAAGCGCCTGCCTTCCGCTCAGGTCATCATCCCTCTACTCATACTCTCTAGTAAATAAAGTGGACTCAGTGAAGAGTCCACTAGAGAGTATGAGTAGAGAGTGGCTTACTATGCATTGCCTGTCATATTCTTAGTCTTTAAAACTAAACTCTCTTTCAGAATTTTACAATGCTTTCTAATAGTTAAGTAATGGTAATATAGATTCCAAATGTCAAGAAATTCTAGATGACTTGTTCTCTTCTTTTTCAAGGCAATGAATTATAATGTTCAAGCACTGCTAATGACATAATAATTTGGGGGACTTATCTATAGCTTGCCAGTCCCAGATTGCAATTTTCTGCTATTCCCAAATAAGTCCACCTTTTGCTGGCTTAAAAAAAAAAAAAAAAAGGATAATTTTTAAAGTATACAGTGATTCTTGAAGAGTTTGGGCCCTCCTTTTAGGGCTATGGATATGATTATATTAAATAGCTTCCAGAGAGTGGGAGAACAAAATTAGTATTAGTGTGAACACCATTCCAACCAAAAATAAATCAATATATCCTTTCCCTTTTTTAATTTCTTCACAGAAAAAGCTGGGTAATTGATGAGACAAAAAGGAATCCTTACCACAAAACACTCAATAAGGAGAATACTTTCTGGTTATCCGACTGTAACTACTGGCTATTTAAGAGCCTCCTAGCGAAACTCTAAGGACAGAAATACATGCTATCAACAAACAAGAAAAAAAGCACTGGTTCTTTTGGCCTTTTTCACTTTGTAGTTCTTACTATCACTGATGCTTCTTCTAAAGGTTACTACATATATCTAGAAGTCTATTATCTTTAAATCCATTCTACTCTACAAAATAAGACAATATTCAAAAAATCCAAGAGAAAATGTATGTATTCTTTGTATACATCCTCTAAATCACTAAAATTAAGTTTAATGTGAATTCAGGAATCTAAAAACTCATGAAAACAAGTCATTATCTTGTGAAGTTTTCACATTGCTTTCAGCTTTATTTTTACTTAGGGCAGTTCACCAAGAAAAATTTAAGGATAAAAAGAAGGTACTCAGTATTTGTTAAATCAAAAATAAATAATAGGGGCGCCTGGGTGGCTCAGTGGGTTAAAGCACCTGCCTTCGGCTCAGGTCATGATCCCATGGTCCTGGGATCGAGCCCCGAATCGGGCTCTCTGCTCAGTGGGGAGCCTGCTTCCTCCTTTCTCTCTCTGCCTGCCTCTCGGCCTACTTGTGATCTCTGTCTGTCAAATAAATAAATAAAATCTTTTTTAAAATAAATAAATAAATAATAATAAATATTAAAACTAGCAATTAGTAACAGATGAACACTTTCATAGCTTGTCAGGAAAAGGGTGACATCTCTAATCAGTTATTATCTGTGAATGTAAAACCAAAAAACATTATTGACAGATCTCAAAGCAGAATTTTTTATTCAATATGCATGGATAAACTCCCTCCAAAACTTTGAAGAAGTAGTTTTTGGGTGCCTGGGTAGCTCAGTTGATTGAGCATCCAATTCTGGATTTCAGCTCAGATCATGATCTCAGGGTCATGAGACTGAGCCCCACCTCAGGCTCTATGCACACCACAGAGTCCGCTTGAGATTCTCCCTCTACCACTGCCCCTCCCCCAACTAGTGTTCTCTGTCAGTCAGTAAATAAATAAATAAATAAATAAATAATTTTTTTCTAAAAAGTGCTTTTTTTGGCTTTCTAGAACAGTGACACTTTCTCCTTTTATTTAATATTGCCTGGGCTATATTGTGGCCTATAAGGTTTTAGCCAATCTTTTCCCATTACTCACTATTATTGAAGAAATAGTGTACCTTCCTAAACCATGGCAAAGAACCAAAAGCCTTGTTGAGGTCACAAACTGGGCCATCTTATTACAACACTGAACTGACAGAAGAGGAACATTATTAGCTAAAGAATAATCTAGTTAAGACCCTTACTGGCAACCTCTTATTAGAATCAAAAGATCCTAAGGCCTTTGGACAGTTAGTTTCTTCTGCCTGGAATATTTTATCCCAGTCACATCACTCAGGTCTCTCTTTGCTCAAGTAACATCTTCAAAGAGGCTTAAAACACTTTTGCTGCATATTGAAATATAATGGTTACCTCAACACCTTAAAGACTGAACTGACAACCTATAATTATTGTCTCATATATGACAATTTTTCTCAAAAATTAACAAAACAAACATGTCACTTCAAAGACAATAATGGACAATAATATTTCTTGCTGGTGATAAAACTTGAATTTTCATGCAAAAATCAGAATTCTGGAAAACCTGTATCTCCCATCTGGTGAGATTATAGCCTACCAAAACTGAAAAAGACTTTTCTAATGAGCTAGGAATTAATACTAATGAATGCAAATTTTTTATTTGTCTAATGAAATATGGCAACATTTGGAAGATCTGCATAACTCAAATGAACCAATACCTTCCAAATGCAATGTTACAAATGTTGGAGAAAGTATATGTATTCCTGTATATTCTCTACATTTTACAAGATCTACTCAAGGTACAAGACGGACAAATTCATTTTAACATAACAAATTATGGAAAATTCATTGATAATTCAGATTCCACAGTGCAACTACCACTTGATGAAAATACTCTAAAACTCGATTATGGTTATGGTTGCACACCTCAGCAAATTTACTACAAAAACAAAAGTTAAGTCACTGAACTGCATTTACACTAAAAATCAACGAGTTTTAGGGCATATAAGACATCAGTAAAGTGTCAAAAAATAAATTTTTGTGTCGTTTCAAAATATCCATGATTATCTAAAAAAAGTCTTTAAAAAAAGATTTTATTTATTTATTTATTTTAGAGAGAGAGAGAACACATGAGAGCAGGGGGAGGGGCAGAGGGGGAGAGAGAGAGAATCTCAAGCAGACTCCCCACTCAGCGTGGAGCCTGAAGCAGGGCTCTACCTCACAACCCTGGGATCATGACCTGAACTGAAATCAAGAGTCAGATGCTCAGTCAACTGAGACATCCAGGTGCCCCCTAAAAAGGCTTTTAAAACAGTTCTGCTTTTTCCAACCACATATTTATGTGAGGCCTAATTTCCTTCAAATACTTCAACCAAAATTTAAAAATGCAATAGATCATTGGAAGCAGTAGTTCTGACAATCAGCTGTCTTCTATTAAGTCAGACATGAGACTTGCAAAACTAGTTTCCATTAAAAATATTATTTTTGTTAACATTTAATGTGTTTATTACTTTTAAATGTTAATAAACTGTTTTAAATTTCTATTTTAGTCTCTAATATAGCAAATATTGATGAAGTCCACATAAGCAAAAGCTGCTTGGGGCTCAATAATTTTTACAAGTGTACAACCTCCTGAGGCCAAAACATTTGAGACTTGCTGTTAAAGGGATCATACAGGTGCCTGAGGGCTCATACATCCCGGAAGAGTTATCCCAGAGTGATTTCAAAGCAACAGGTCTCTGCATATCACAAACTCTGAAAGTACATAAGCCACCAATTGCTGTTGAAGGATGGTACAGTGTGCACATCAAAGTTGAACTGTTTCTCACCTTCTCAGTTCACAAGGTCTCCACAGATGAAATTAAGCTAGAAAGGTATCATTTCAATCCCATATTCTCCACCAATTGTCAAAACATAACAGAACTTACCATGAGCCTATCAGGTAGGAAAGATTGCCAGAACAAATAGAAAAGGAGGTAGTTTCAATAAGCATTATTGCTAATAATATGAAAAAATTAAAGGAACAGATCTCTGCTAAAAACTTCCCAATTCCAGGAAGAAAATTATTTTCAGAGATACATATGGCAGCACAGAAAAAGAAAAATACAGTTCAATAAAGCATTTCTAATCTTGTCCATAAGGAAAGAACAGAACACTTCCAATACAAAGTTAATCACTTCCTCCTGAAAGCACATTTTCTGCAATATTTCTGTTTTTGACAAATTCACTCCAAATTCATCACACAAACGTACATGATCTTCGGTGAACTTGCTAACTAAAAGACATCTATTATCAAAGAAGTCCATTTATCACAGGAACATAAACCATTATTACCCTTTTTTAATTTAGAGATTAGAGATTCTCTCAAGCTGTCTGCATTCAAAGAAATGCACAACAAAGAAGACTGAAACACATAAATAGCTCGGTGAGAAAATACCTATCAAAGATACACCATTTAATGGTTTCTCTCTGCCTCTCCACTCCTTACTCCCATAAGCAGAGACCTGTAGCTTGGGATACTGAAATAACCAGGGCAGTAAATTTTCCAACACTCACAAGCACATATGTAATAATGTCTACGTACATGTACCTCAGGTCACAGTCATTAGTCCCTTATTTCTAAATGCTTATGCTTTCTAGTTCCACTTTCTAATCTCTATCCACTTTCCCTCAATAGCCAAACATTTCCCCTATCTCAATACCATGGTTCATCACAGTCTATATCCAAATATTTCTTTGAAAGTATCTCATGATTGTGTACCTTCCTCTCGATTCCTACTACCCACATTAATCCAGGCCTTCTGCCACAAAATCAATTGCTTTTCCCCACCTTCTGTGCTTCAATCCATTCTGCTGACAGCAACAAAAGCTGCTCTTAAATAGTATTTAATGTTATGTCACTCATTTCCTTGCTCAAGAAATCCCTAGGGCAACTTCCTATTACTTTCTTCAAATTCTTCTTCAAATAAAATCCAGATTAAGAAAAAAAAAATTACACACTTTTAAAGGATGAATTATATCTCAATAAAGCTGTCAAGAAGGAAGAGAGGGAGGAAGCAAGGGACGGGGAGGAGAAAAAGAGGTGGAAGGATGAAGAGGACAACTCCCCAAATGGTTCTCTACAAAGTACCACTTTACTCACCACCACTTCCGACATTCTCAAAAGCTGAAAGACATTAGAACACCCACACCATTGTCAGAGGCATTCTGGCCTCCCTGTAACCAATTCTAGTGATGGCCAAACATCATTTTCTGAAACTGACTCTTCCATCAGAAAAATATACCTTTGTTAGAAAATGGCAGTATATTCCCCCATGGAGCCAAAATCCATACCCCTATTATCTGCACTCATTTTTCTAGTGTTGGCCTTCCCTCACCCCCCACGAAAAGAGAAAAAAACTTTCTTCTATATGGCTGCCCATTAAATACACACATTATAACTAAAATGTCACAAGTCTCCTCTTCTTTAGTTCCCGCAACCACTTCTTATAAAGCATGCTTTCAAAGAGGCCCCTTCCTGGGCAAACAGGGCACCTATAATATGATGTCAAGTTCTAGAAGCAGTATGATTTTAAAAAGTAAAATGGAACTCTGTCACCCCTTAATATAACTAAAAACTAAGTTCATTTTCTGGCTTCCCTTACACAATAAAATAGTGGGTTTCCCAACTCATATTTAAGCTACTATCTATAAAGCTGCTATAAATTAGCAAATTCCTAAAAATTATTCTGTCATTGAGATGAAATCAGACAATAGACTGCACTGTGAAATGCAAGAAGGGGAGAGAAGGGGAAAAGCTGCAATACTCTGGCAAATTCTTATTTCCTCGCAAATAAGGCCTGTCAGATATTTGTACATTTTTTTTTAAAGATTTTATTTATTTATTTGACAGAGAGAAATCACAAGTACACTGAGAGGCAGGCAGAGAGAGAGAGAGAGAAGGAAGCAGGCTCCCCGCTGAGCAGAGAGCCCGACGCGGGACTCGATCCCAGGACCCTGAGATCATGACCCGAGCCGAAGGCAGCGGCTTAACCCACTGAGCCACCCAGGCGCCCCTGTACAATTTTTTACTGGATTTTTTACAGCATTCCACTATATTCCAGGTAAAGCATACTTAAATCTGCAAGCAGCCAATTTCTCATACCTACCTATTTTACCTTCCTATGTGACAAGATCCAATGGAGAGGTAGCTTAAATTTGTAGAAGCCAAACATGAACAAATTTTGCTTCTCAAAATGACTGTTAACTTCCCAAAAGGAACATATCTACTTTACATCTGATTTAATATTCTCGGCTCATTCTGCATAGTTCCTTAACACGTCTCATTTCTGAAACACCTAAAAAGATCACATCTATCTGAAAAATAAATTAGAACACCGATTTATCCACCATAGTGTGCTTTATCATTCATAACTCATCTCTATGTTAAAAAAAGAATTATCAAAAAGTTAAATAGTCCAAGACACAGATTCCAGATCTCAAGATCAACTTAAATGAAAGTGAAACAATTAGCAACATCATGAAAAAGCTTATAATAGCTTTCACAAATGAAGATACAACCTAAAACTGTAAAAATGTTAACAGCCACCCGTGTGCCAACAGAACAAAGAACAAAGTTTATCTTTTTGTATTTCTGAACTCGGAAATTCTCTTGATCCTTAAACAAATAAAATAAAAACCAAAAAATCAAATCCTAAATAAAATCAGACTCCAAAAACAAAAAAAAATACATAAAACATTAAACTCACTCACCATACTGAGCTGTTGAACTAAATGTACTTTGACCACACAAAATCCCAATGATTGCTTTAAAACAGTTATTTTTAAAATTAAGCTTCCAACTAAGTTCAACATATAAAAATATTATGAAGGCATAATATAAAAAAAATATGATGATAATTTGTTAAATCTTGGTTAGAATAAAATAAAAGAGAAATCATTGAAAGCCTTAGCTTTGCAATTCAACCAAGCTCATACCTGGACTTTTATTCTTCAGCAAACACACACTAAAATCCTTCTTCACTCTCAACTTAAGAAAAAGAAAAGGTCTTTCCTGTTAAAACATGTATTGTTCCATCTCTCCAACCACCAGTATTTGAAACAACAAAAGGGGTATGAGACATAAAAACAGCTGGGTATTTATTTTAGAAACAATTTCCTAAAAGAACTCTGTAATAATGAACCACACATATTAGGCAATTCTAAGCAAATGTGTTTTTACATTTGATAGATTCTACAACAAACCTCTGTGGCCCAATCAGATCAAACATTTAGAATGCATCTAAATCCCCAGTCTCAAATTGGAATGGGGAAATTTGTTTAATTACTGTAAATCCTATTAAACCAATCTTCTTTGTAAAGTGGAAAATATCTGACCTCTGAGGGCTCTGGAGGGTATAATGAATGCAGAGTTTAATTAGGGCCCACTGTTGGCTCACTATAATCTATTAATTAGCATTCTCAGTTCTCTATATCTCATTGCAGTGTTTCACTTTACTTTAAAATTGCACCCTTTGCTTTTTGGACTAAAGTTATACAATTTTATTATTGTGTGGTAATTATAGTGGGTGCAGGAAGAATATATTCCTGCCAGCACTGCTGCTTAATTAGGGCAAGGGGTGGAATCTAGATAAGGCTGTGTTCACCCTCCTTCAGTGCATATGGTTTTTTTGGCATCATAGTCCTGTGGACTGTTTCACTTCCACTGGACTGAAGTGCTGAGTTCCCCCTACACTCTGCAGAAGATTCAAATACCTTACTTTTGAATGTAGTTTAGTAACTACAAAGAATATTGTCATTGCTTTTTATCCACACAGCTTTCAAAGTATAGACATAATTAGCAGCCTCGATTATTTGAAAATAAAGACATATACCAATAATTTTTTTCCCTTGTTAAAATAGGCATTTCCAAGTTGCTTGATGATAAAAACCATCTTGGTGAAAGGCCTATTTTCAGCATCATCAGAAAGGTATACTGGAGGCTAGCTAATTCAAGGATAAATCTAGTAATCTCAATTCCACTTCTACCAAAATCCACTTTAAATTATACATACACCTATACTGATACACATTACATTTATATACACATATACTGTCAATATACTCTTGAAAGGTAGAAACTTAAAAGGGAATTGTTTATTAATGTGTAATTTTTACACAATATTTATAATAAGTTACAGTTCAACCACTTTTCAGGTAAACCTAAGTAAACTGATTCTTATTAACAATATATTTGAGGGCGCCTGGGTGGCTCAGTGGGTTAAGCCGCTGCCTTCGGCTCAGGTCATGATCTCAGGGTCCTGGGATCGAGTCCCGCATCAGGCTCTCTGCTCAGCAGGGAGCCTGCTTCCCTCTCTCTCTCTCTGCCTGCCTCTCTGTCTACTTGTGATTTCTCTCTGTCAAATAAATAAATAAAATCTTAAAAAATATATATATATATTTGAGATTGAATAATATTCAAGTATGATACACTATGATGCTTAACTATCTAAATACATACAAAGTACCTCATATTTGAACACTGAAACACTCTCAGTACATACTCCAAATTTATTAATCTGATTTTTACAAATTAAAAAACCTAATACCTACTCTTGAAATACAGATAGTTTTTAAGACCCATGCTACACTAGTACCTTACCATAAGATTAAACAAAGCAGGGACGCCTGGGTGGCTCAGTTGGTTAAGCAGCTGCCTTTGGCTCAGGTCATGATCCCAGCATCCTGGAATCGAGTCCCACATAGGGCTCCTTGCTGGACTGGGAGCCTGCTTCTTCCTCTGCCTCTGCCTGTGCTCGCTCTCTCTCCCTCTCTCTCTCTCTCTGATAAATAAATTAAGAAAAAATCTTAAAAAAAAAAAAAAAAAGAGGGACGCCTGGGTGGCTCAGTTGGTTGAACGACTGCCTTCGGCTCAGGTCATGATCCCGGAATCCCGGGATCGAGTCCCGCATCGGGCTCCCAGCTCCACGGGGAGTCTGCTTCTCCCTCTGACCTTCTCCTCGCTCAAGCTCTCTCTCTCACTGTCTCTCTCTCAAATGAATAAATAAAATCTTTAAAAAAAAAAAAAAGATTAAACAAAGCAAACTCCTTTTTTCTCTCTTGATATTTACAATTCAACACCAAACTGTAAAAACTTTCAGAATGTATCGACTATTATTTCATATTTAGGAATGATAAACTTTTGGTGTTGTACTTCACCTTCCATGAACATAAATGTGAACTGAAGACAACATATTTCCCCTTTCTACTGTCATATGTCATCTAAATATCTTATCTTGTACATCAATGATTCTCAAGGTGAGGAGACATCAAATCACCAGAGTGTTTTTTAAATAACCCTATCTAAGATCTTAAACACTTTTTTCTCTACACACACTCCTTCTACTAAAGGTCACTGTCACAGTTAATGATCATTATGTACAGGAGTCTGTCGCTACTCTGAAATGCAGTAGGCAGAAAAAAAAGGTTGAGAAACACTTAGCCAATGGTCCCTTGTTTATTTTCCCTTCTGTCACAATTAAGCTCAAAGGTGACAAGAAAACATTCATGAATTCCCTATGGCAGATGAGCAACAAACTAGTTTAAGAATTAGATGTACGACATTCTAAAGATTCCAAAATTAGTTTATCTCGGAACTACCAGAGAAGCTTGTTTAAATACAGGCTCCTGGGATGCCTGGGTGGCTCAGTTGGTAAGCAGCTGCCTTCGGCTCAGGTCATGATTCCAGCGTCCTGAGATCGAGTCCCACATCGGGCTCCTTGCTCAGCAGGGAGCCTGCTTCTACCTCTACCTCTGCCTGCCATTCTGTCTGCCTGTGCTCGCTCTCTCCCCCTCTCTCTCTGATAAATAAATAAAATCTTTAAATAAATAAATAAATACATACATACATACAGGCTCCTGGACTCCATCTCCAGAGATATTTATGAAGCAAAAGGCCTGGAAATCTGTATTTTAAATAAGTAAGTGTATCAGAACTAACATTTAGGAAACTTGTCCTTACTTTTAAGATGTAACACTGGGGTCTATTTTAATTCTTCTCTTTCTTTTCACATTTTTGTTTTTAAAGTCTTAAAGATTCAAACTCAAGAAACTTCCTAAGGAATACTTTTTAAAGGCTATTTCCTCTTTTCTTAAAAAAAAAAAAAAAAAAGGCTGGGTCGATAAGAGACTTAAGAGACGTAAGATTTAAGCATACTAATAAAACATTCAGATTTTGTGTAATGACAAATTACATTTAATCGTTAGTTAAAAACTTAGATGCAAAGTAGTTTGAGGTTATATCTGGGAAAAGAGAAAATTATAATTTCTAATTTTTTAAGATTTAATTTATTTATTTGACAGACAGATTACAAGTAGGCTGAGAGGCAGGCAGAGAGAGAAAGGAGGAAGCAGGCTCCCCACTAAGCAGAGAGCCCCCGACGCAGGGCTCGATCCCAGGACCCTGGGATCGTGACCTGAGCCAAAGGCAGAGGCTTTAACCCACTGAGCCACCCAGGCGCCCCTATAAATTCTAATTCTTTTAAAATCTCTGATTTAAACGAATTAAAGGTTTAGTTTTTGGTGGGTTTTTTTTTTTTTTATATTTTATTTATTTGACAGAGAGAGAGACAGTGAGAGAGGGACACAAGCAGGGAGGGGGAGAAGAAGCAGCAGGTTCCCCACTGAGTAGGGAGCCCGACGCGGGGCTCAATCCCAGGATCCCAGGATCACAACCTGAGCCGAAGGCAGCCACTTAACTGACGAGACCAAGCCACCTAGGAGCCCCTTTTTTGTTTTGTTTTGTTAAGATTTATTTATTTGAGAGAGAAAGAGAGGAGAAGCAGGGGGAGAGGGAAAAGAATCTTAAGCAGACTCTTCACTGAGTATGGAGGCCAACGCAGGGCTCAAACTCACAACTCTTAGATCATAACCTGAGCCAAAATCAAGAGACAGATGCTTAACTGATGAGCCACCCAGGTGCCCCAATGTTTAGTTTTTAGTTCATACTGTACTATCAAATAAATTTGAAGATTTTTAACTCTGTGATGTTAAATTAATTAGTACAGACACAATAGTATATAGGCATTAAAATAATGATTCAGTCACATGGGGCTTTAATATACAGCAGATGTGTTGGCTAAGAAAGGTCATAATGTAACACCTATAATATTCCATTTGGATTAATTTTATGTGTGTATGTACAGAGATGTACATTACAGAGAAACAACAAAATGTTAACAGTGGAAAAGCAAAGTTACCAGAGATGGGAGGATTTAGGATAAATTTCTATTTCATATTTATCTTTTTCAGTATTATTTTTATGACTGAACAAGCTATTTTTATTACTGAAAAGGTAAGTCTGGGGCTTTAACATACAAAACAATGTAACTAGCACTCTTCTTCAAATAACCAAAACAGTAGATATGAATGCCTGAACTAAGTATTAGTAATAGAATGGTAAAACCATCAACAGAAATCTTAGATTTATTTCATCAAAGACAGGTCATTTCTAATTCCTTCTTTCTTAGCATCATTCAAGAACACTGAAGAAATCCAAATAAGTTGATTACTTTCTTCATAATTTTTATTAACTAACCCCAAAATGAAGTATAAAATCAACAATAAGATGGCTGCTTTAAAATTCTCCTTTAAGAGTAGTAGAATTTTTTAAGAAGGCAAATAATTCAAACTCACAAGTTAAAGAAAAGTTCTAAAAGTCTCAAACAAAAAGTATGATTAAGATTTTAATTGATGGAAGCATAAATATAATTTGTTCACATCCTTGGAGTCATATGTCACTCAATGTGACATGACAGTGTTGGCAAAACATCTACTATAACCTGGAGGAGTAGAGAAAAAAAGTGCTTCATATATCTAATAGGATAGCATTTAGCTCTCAAACTGCAAAGCCCTAATTAAAATGCCTAGCTATCGCACTTATTTTATAGAAGCCACCAACCATACATACCAAGCTGCATTTCTTACACCTTATATTTGAAGAACTAAAGAAAAAAAAAACTTTTTTTATTTTTAAAAAGCTACATAAACATCCTAAAGTTAAACTTTCATGAATGCCAACAGAAAAAAACTGCTTCCCATTGTTGGTACTTAATATTTATATCAATATTCACTTCTTAAAACTAATTTTCATTCTGTGCTATCAACGTAATGATTTGCCTTGCAGTAGTTTTTCTGGTTTTTTTCAAGACTGGTTTTTTGACACCTATTATGGTAAATCTTTTTCTTTCTTTCTTTTTTCCTTTTCTCTTTGTGGACAGCCTCTTGCCTTCTTAAGTCTTCCTGGCAGACTAGTGAGATGTCACAGGTGTGCAGCAGCCACTAACACTTATATAACTCTTCCCTCTCTTTTCTCTGCCCCCTCCCCCAAACTCTGCAGGCCTTGGAGATTTGGATACTTTACATACAAACAAATGGACCAATACAATATGAGCTAGGCCTAGCAATGACTAACTTAACATCACACAGGGAGCAGTGCCCAGGAATAGATTCCGAGTCAGGTGAAATGAGTCTCAGCACACCAGTCTGCCAGATAATTACATGACCCATAAATTGTGCTAGGGGCATGATGCCTGATTGCCAAGTTCAACCAGCAAAAATATGGAACACTTCACGAATCTATATGTCATTCCTTGCACAGGGACTATGATAATCTTCTGTATCATTTCAGTATTAGTCTATGGGCTGCCGAAGCGAGCACTATGGTAAGTCTTACTTCTACACCTCACACTTAAGATACGTAGCCTGAATAATTTTGATAATGTATCTTAGAGCAGATAAAAAAATTATACTCTCCAAAGAACGGAGAAAGGTAATACAGGTTTAAAGAAAAGACAGGAAGAGAAAGAGAAGCAGGAAAATGCAAGTGGAAAAAGCAAGCAACAATAGTGAGCAAGCAGACATGGCAACCAGAAAAAAACGGGTTCAGAATCAAATCCAGAGAAGGTTAAGAAATGACGGATAGAAAATACTCTGGTAAGTAGGAAAAAGAAAGATAAATGAACCAAGAAGAGGAAAACCTAACAAAGAAAGAAAGAGAACAGCTCATTTCACTTACATGAATTCAGTCAATAAAGACAAATACACATATAAAACTAACCTGGTTTTCCTCCTGCACAACTCTATACTGTTCCTTCCAAATAGTGATTTTGGAAGCTTCATCTTTTCTCAGGGCTCGTTCTTTCTTCAGCTCTGGGCTCCAGAAAGTCTTGATGCTATTCATTGAAGAACTTAATTTGCTTTCCTTTACTTCCACATCCTTCCGCAAGAGATCATTTTCCCTTAATACTTCTTTCAGCTGCGTCTGCAGATCCATGATTGTATTATCTCTTGCCTGACGAAGAGAATGAGGAACAGTGGATGCCATACTCACAGGAGGGAGGTGATGCTCTCCAAACGCTATGGTGTCACTAGCAACCCCACTGCTAGCTATATTGGGGCTACTGCCCATAGCAGTCATCCTGACACCATACGGCAGACGTCCCCCAGAACGGCCAAGTGTCATGGTGCTTTTAGGTGTTTCTGAACCCACATTTTCATGGTCACTTAGGTACATAGGGCCAGATGTGGCATAGGCAGCATTTAAGGACTGGATATTCTCCATTGAAAGGGTTTTCCCACTGCCACCTCCAACACTGCTTCCAGAACTCCCTCCTGTACTATTGGTTCGACGATGACCCAAGCGAGGGGAACGTGGAAGCCTAGGTGAACGCCCAGGGCTCTGGTTGCTCGGTTCCACCTTCCCAACTGAGCGAGCACTTCCATACATGGTTGCAAGATGAACTTCGGTGCCAAGAAAGGTATAAAGCAGAAAGCAAAATATGAAATTCTGTGAGGTTTTTGATGGCTCTAAGTCTGCTTAAGGCTAATCAGAAGTAACACGTCTTCGGCTGTCCCGTCTTGAAGAAATACCTTACACCATATCTGTAATGAAAAGATCACACATTATATCCCCCAATAATAAACATTTGCCTCTCAGAAACTTTTCATTACCCCACCCTTTCTATCATCTATTTATTTATGCATTCAAAATTCATGCATTACAGCACATTTTACTGTAAACATTGTTTTTAACAGTATTTTGCATGTATGTCTCAAAACTGAATACTAAAACCATGCCACGCAAGTGGAAAGAAAAAGAAATAAGAGGCATAAATACTAGCAACGAAAAGATAAAATTCAATGTTTGATCATACAATTTTCTAACATGAAAAGCCAAGATCATAACTATTAAGTTAACAGAAATCTACAAATCGGTCAGATACAAAATCAACATATAAGTATCAGTACTTTCCCTGCACATTAGTAATAACAATTAGAAAATGCAATTTAAAAAGAAAAATCCCACTCACAATGGCAACAAAACCATAAAAACACGTTGGTATAAATCTAATAAAAAGGTCCAAGTACGAAATACTTCATATCCCAATAAAAATCTCTATAGGATTCTCCAAATAACTCAACAAGCTGACTCTAAAATTTTAAAAAAAAGAGTACAGGTCTAAGAATAATCTAAACAATTTGCAACAGAAGAACAAAGAAGGAAGATGTTCCCTAAATAGCAAGATAAATTACAGGTCCGTGATCCTTTACTTGCAATCCAAAAATCATAAAAAAAAGTAAGTCTTGTTTCTTCTTAACCCCTTTAGCAGCAAAACCTGACTTGATATGGTATGAGGTCACTTTATTGTTTATAGGTATTATTCATACCTTGTTGAGAAAACAATGTATATGATTACAGGATACTACATAATGTCCACTGGGTATCAGGGGGAAAAATCTGGACTCCAAACCACATCTGACCGCCAGGATTTCTCGTAAGGACTCACAGGCTTTTAAAGCTATAGTATTTAAAACTGCATAGCACAGGTTCAAGAACACAGCATAAATTGTATATATAAGTTTAGTATATCCTAGACTTTCAAAAGAGTGAGGAAAAGTCAAATTATTCAATAAATGCGGTCTGAACAACTGGTACTCTTGGAAAAATAAATTACATCCCCACTTCACACAGTACACAGAAATAAATTCTATGTACATTAGAGATATAAATTTTGGGTTTTTTGAGAGTGTGTGTGCAAGTGCATCGTGAACAGGAGTGGAAGGCAGTGCAGAAGGAGAAGAGAGAGAATCCTCAGCAGGCTCCATTCCCAGCATGGAGCCCAAAGCAGGACTCAATCTCATCTCCCTGAGACCATGACCTGAGTCGAAATCAAGAGCTGGATGCTTAACTCACCGAGCCACCAGACGCCCCAAAGATATAAATTTTAAAACTATCAAAATTACTGGAGGAAAACTCAGAAGAACACCATTGTGAACCTGAGTTAAGGTAGGGCTTCTTAAGTAAGAAACAAAAAGCAAAAACCATAAAGAAAAACAAATAATAATTGGGGCGCCTGGGTGGCTCACTAGTTAAAGCCTCTGCCTTCGGCTCAGGTCATGATCCCAGGGTGCTGGGATGGAGCCCCACATCCGGCTGTCTGTTCAGCGGGGAACCTGCTTTGTCCTCCCTCTTTCTCTCTCTCTTTCTGCCTGCCTCTCTGCCTGCTTGTGATCTCTGTCAAATAAATAAAAATTAAAAAATAATAATAATAATATATTTAATTATGTCGAAAGGGCAAAGTATTATACCAAAAAATACCTTAAGCAAAATTACAAGAGAAACAAAAAACTATATCAGGAAGCCATGGAGGTCTAGTTTGTTTCTTTTTGAGAGAAGTGTGGTCAGTAGATAGCTGTGATATGTGTTTTTAAAATTGGTTTTAATTATTCTTGTAGAATATGAACATGTTTTTCTTCAAAAATTTTTGAGGGCTTTTTTTTTTTTTAACAGATTTTATTTATTTGTTTGACAGAGGGAAAGATCACAAGTAGAGAAGCAGGCAGAGGGGGAGGGGGAAGCAGGCCCCCGCTGATCAGAGAGCCCGATGGGGGGGATGTGGGCTTTGATTCCAGGGCTCTGAAATCATGACCTGAACCAAAGGCAGAGGTTTAACCCACTGAGCCACCCAGGTGCCCCCCAAAATTTGAGTTTTACTGTATTATGAATATAAAGTGAACCTAAAGCTTCCTTAAACATTTTGGCCCCAACCCTGTCTTACAATACAGGTTCCCATCCTTCTTATCATTGCTCTTTCAAAGCTGGCATTTCCCTATATGAATTCTTAATACATGTTGTAATGGATCTTTACACATATATGGATATATTTTTCACCTTCCTGATATAGTACCAAAGAATTGCCTTAGATCGAGTAACAGGCATCAGCATATTAAATATTTTCAAAAAACCCACTGTTTAGTAGAATTCTTAAAAGTGTTTCTTCACTGGGGCACCTGGGTGGCTCAGTTGTTAAGTATCTGCCTTCAGTTCAGGTCATGATCCCAGGGTTCTGGGGTCGAGCCCTGCATCAGGTTCCCAGCTCAGCAGAAAGCCTGCTTCTCTCTCTCCCACTCCCCCTGCCTTGTATTCCCTCTCTTATTGTCTCTGTCAAATAAATAAAATCTTTAAAAAAAAAAATGCTTCTTCACTAAAAATACTACCCAAATAACTGACATGTCAAAAATAGGATTGTAAAGAAAATCCACACAATTCAGTCACACTCAAACAGGTTACTCTTCAGAAATATGAATACACTGGCAGTCTCACCTTAACATTATTAAAGACAGCCCCAGTGTAACAACAAGCAGAAAAGAAAATACACAGAGCCTGAAACTTTAAGGTTCCATCTCAGAAACAGCAATAGTACACCAAGTTCGGAAACTGCAATATTCTACTGGTAACATTAGGAAATTCCTCTCCAGGAATAACCTAGCTTAAGAAGTAAAAGTTTCTTTCCATGCTTTTTTTTTTACTTTTAAAGTAAGCGCTACGCCCAACATGAGGCTTGAACTCACAAGCCCAAGATCAAGAGTCACGCGCTCTACTGACTGGTTCATGATAAATCTGAACTGTGAGGCAGGTGACAAGTAATAACCTACATATTACTGTCTGAATTTTATTTCAAGATCAAAGAGAGATGCAAAGCTTTTTCTTTTTTTAAATAATCTGAATGCTGTTTAAAATAAGAGAGCCATTCATTATCCAGAGTACCTTAAGTGAGCTAACACTGAATATTTACCATATGTCAGGCATTGTGCTAAAAATTTTATAAGATCTAATTTAATATTTAAAAGCCTCCCATAACATAGGTACTATCATTATCTCCGTTTCAGAAATGATGCAGGTAAGGCTTATGGGTGTTAAGTGACATCTAAAGTCACACAGCCATTAAGTAGTAGGGTCAAGATTTGAATTAGGGTGCCTAATTCCACAGCCCTGGAGGCTCTTAACTACTCTGCTTAACCAGGATCATCTGCTGATGAGAACATCTCAACTGTTCACAGGATATTAAAGGCTTCCACAGTTTTAAGGCAGTGTGTCCTGCTAATCTAGTACTCAATTAAGGCAATTATAGGTGTTCCAGGTATAAAGTTTAAATAATCACACTAATCTTTCTATTAAGGAGAAAGTCTTCTTTATAAGATGGTGGGCGAAAGAATAAAGTAAGTAAAACTAACAAAATAAGTAGTAATAATAATTCAGAGTCTCCGGAATCGTGACATCCGAACACTAAACCGGCACATTCAAGAAAAAAATTCCCCACTGTGCTTTTGTGCAGAATTCTATTTTCGTGTAGTCAAGTAACTAAATCACACTGAATAGGCTAAGATCCAATAACAAATATTCCCTTAAGTTTTCAACATTAGCAGGTGCACTCTAATGTTCAAGTCACTTTCAGATCTAAAATGGCATTTGCATGTGGAGTCTTTGCTATTATCAGAACTATAGCCATTTACAACAAAAGGAAGGAATTTACTAAGCTCTGAATTCCTCACATTGACTTTTTAATCTCATGGGCTTCAGGGAATACAGTGTTCAAAATTTTTTTCTTTTAAAAATATGTCAGACACACAACCACAAAAATAATAACTCTTGCACTTTAAACAACTGACAAAAAAGAATTCTGACCAAAAAAAAGTTATACAGTATGATTCCATGTATGTAGAATTCTAGAACTAATTTATTATGACACAAAACAAATCAGTGCGGGATGGGTTGGGGAAGGCATGGAAAAAAGGAGGAGGATGAAACTTTCAGGGTGATCCAAACGTTCATTATCTTGACTGGGGTAATGGTTTCACAGCCATATACATTTCAAAATCCATCAAATTATATATATTTTTTTTAATATTTTATTTTTTTAAGTAATCTCTACACCCAATGTGGGGCTTGAACTTATAACTGCAATATCAAGAGTCACATGCTCTTCTGACTGAGCCAGCCAGGCACCTCTCGTCAAACTATATATTTTAAATACATTCAGTTTAGCATACATTAATTATATTACAAAAGTTTGAAAAAAAATTTCACATTCCAAACTCCCTTGTCCTTGATTAATCCAAAGAAACACCTTCACTGATTACACAACTGGAATCCTGATTGCTGCTGGATAAAATCATGCAGCTGTACAGTTTGAGCCCATAATGTTGTTCCCAGAGTCCTTTAGTTAGCTTCCTATCCATATTTTGTTAGCCCCCTATCTACTATCTGTTGTGGTGATTATTTCAAATCTTCTCCCTCTGCCTGCCAAACAGAACACATGAGTCTCCTGGGTCAGAGACCAAAAGCTTTATTACTCACTGCACAGCTAACAGTATGAGCATCCTGTCTGCACTGGATGTTAACCTGTTAACCCCAAGTCCAACAGGTGACAAGAGGGGCCCAGATAGATGCTACATATGCAGTGGGTTTGCACTGAAGCTAAGGATACTGAGTTTTGGGAATCCACCACTTTAAAAACAAGCAGTAAAAGCCTGCTCTGTCCCCTTGGGAAACATTACCTGAAGGTGGCTTGCTGCATACAAAATCCTGAGAAATGGCCCAGGTTAAGAGCACTCAGGGCCTTGTATTCTTAGCATACCCAGCAAGGCATGCAGGAAAGAAAAGAAACATGAATGACTGCTCTCCTGACAAGTCTTTTGGTAGTTTTAGGGTATCGCCATAAATTCTTTGATACTGCTCCCTTTAGGAAGGAAAGCAAAATTCCCCTCTCTGTGTCTCTCTGAATGTGAACTGAACTTAGTGATTTGCTTCTGATGATGTTTCACTTCCAAGAAAACTCAGAAAGGACAATGGGGTTTCTGTCTTGGTCACTGTTTTGGATCCCTCATTTTACAAGGACCTAACTGCCATTTGTAAGGATATTCAAGCTACCCGACAGCTACATAGTAAGAAATTGCAGCCCCCTTCTAATAGTCATATGAGATAGCTTCAAAAAAGGTCTTTTATGGGGCGCCTGGGTGGCTCAGTGGGTTAAAGCCTCTGCCTTCAGCTCAGGTCATGATCCCGGAAGTCCTGAGACGGAGCTCTGCACTGGGCTCTCTGCTCAGCAGTGAGCCTGCTTCCCCTGCTCTCTCTCTGCCTGCCTCTCTGCCAACTTGTGATCTCTGTCAAATAAATAAATAAAATCTTTAAAAAAAAAAAAAAGTCTTCCAACCCCAAACAAGCCTTCAGATGACTGCAACCTCACAAAGTATCTTGAGCCAGACCCTTGAGTCAGCCATGCTCTACATAACAACTGTAAGATGTTTGGGTTTTTCTAATCCAGTAATTTTTTTAACTTTTAATACCACAGAAGAAACTGTTACAGAGTTGTTCCTGAAATCTTTGTTCGGGGTGAGGGGCAGCATATGTACACACTGCATCACAATTAAAAGTGTATTTCTTTTTGTAGGCTCTAAATAATTCTCAACACCATTCCCTAAGATCCTTTCAGGAAGTCCATGAGTATTATTTTCATAATACTCTGATATTATTTGCCTTTTTCACTGTACACTCTTACAAATGTATAGTATTGTCTTTCAGAGGCTACAAGATATGTGGTATATCCCGCTGACAACTAACAGAATGTATACTTGTATATTCTTGTGCTTTAAGTTTTTCTGAGTTTTACTTCTTTTTAGCTTTACTTTCTAAAACAGTAAATAGTAATAGATATAGCCTACATAAACAAAAGCTATTTATAGTCCTCACTGATTTCAAGAGTGTAAAAACAAAAATTTAAGAACCACTGCTCTAAAATTTAAATATAACATGAGCACACCTACATACTTCCTTTGATGGCTTCCCAAAATAAGAATTTAAATTCCTTGGCAGTGCATGTAAGATTTTTTGATTTCGGTCTTGCCTACCTCCCTAAGGCAGTTAACTGCTTAACCACTCTTTTCTTTTTTTTTCTTTTTTTTTTTTTAAATATTTTATTTTTATTTACTTGACAGAGAGAGATCACAAGTAGGCAGAGAGGCAGGCAGAGAGAGGAAGGGAAGCAGGCTCCCCGCTGAGCAAAGAGCCCGATGCGGGGCTTGATCCCAGGACCCTGAGATCATGACCTGAGCTGAAGGCAGAGGCTTTAACCCACTGAGCCACTCAGGCACCCCTTAACCACTCTTTTCTCATGTGACAACCATGATCAAGTACCTGCAATTTCCTGAAATACCATGCTCTCTTTTTATTTCTATGACCTTCCTCTTCCCCAACAACTGCTAACTACTTACTGCTCATTCTTCCAAATTAAGTCCTACATAAACCCTTAAATACCTCAGTCCAATTTAGGTGCCCCACGGAACCAAGGGCTTTCAAAATAATGTACCCACTATGTTTTAATTAATTGCTTCCTTAAAGGAATATCCTATCTCTGAAACATAGCACAGGGGCGCCTGGGTGGCTCAGTCACTAAGCGTCTGCCTTCAGCTCAAGTCATGATCCCAGCGTCCTGGGATCAAGCCCCACAGAGCCCCGATCGGCTCCCTGCTCAGCGGGAAGCCTGCTTTTCCCTCTCCCACTCCCCCTGCTTGTATTCCCTCTCTCGCTCTCTGTCAAATAAACAAATAAAATCTTAAATAAATAAATAAATAAATAAAACCTAGCACAGTGCCTAATACAAATCAAATACGCAATGTTTGCTGAATCCACAAATTAACCTAAATCTGAGTACAATTCATTAAAATAGTTCCTATATAAAGAAGGTGGTAGTAAGGTTGAAATTAGTTGAAGGAAACTGAATGCAATGTAAGACAAATATAATGAAAGCCCTTTTATCATTTCCTTCATGTTAGTAAACTTCATTTTTAAATTGTAACCAGATTCCTTACATTGACAACCTCCTTCTCTATTTTGTATAGCTATGTATTTTTGCCCTCTAATAAATGCCCTTGTACTGAACAGTCAAGATTTCAATTTCTTAATTAACAAACTGTTCTTCTTAGATGAACAAAAATGGGAAATCCTGTAGCTACATTTTAATTCCAAAAAGACACCATAAGCTCAATAAGAATAGACTAATACCTCTCATTTTATAAGAAAATTCATAATTCTCTCTCCCCTCCCCAACACACACAGCAATCACCTGTAGATAATGTGCCTATGGATACAACACTGCTTTTTTTTTTTTTTAAGATTTTATTTATTTATTTGACAGAGAGAGATCACAAATAGGCAGAGAGGCAGGCACAGAGAGAGAGGGGGAAGCAGGCTCCCTGCTGAGCAGAGAGCCCGATATAGGACTCGATCCCAGGACCCTGAGATCATGACCTGAGCCGAAGCAGCAGCTTAACCCACTGAGCCACCCAGGCGCCCCCAACACTGCTCTTAATACTGAAAAATCTCTAATAAATTATCTGTCAAGTTAATACTATAGTCCAAGACCTATTAGGTACTTTAAATGAGTTTTCTTATCATATATTTTGTGTTTTTAAAAATACTAAAAAATATGAGGACAGCATTTAAATCTCTGCAAGTTTACCCAGGCTTATGTTTAGAAAAATGTTCTAAAATCTAATTTTGACAAGAACATTACTAGAAATGTGGTTTATCTTAAATTTAGTGTTTATTACTAACATAGTTTCATCATCGAATAGTATTTCCATGGTCCCATAAAAAATTACAATTTTACTGAGTTTCTATTTTCACCAAACAAACATTCTTAACTGAAAAACAGCCTAAAAAGCCTCAAAATAGTGGGTTTCCCTATCGAGATAAGGTTCAGTTTGTTCTCAGAAAATAAAATCAAGAAACCTAAAATTGATTTAGTTTTTGTGATATACACTTATAAGCAAAGAATTTTTTAGAAGTATACAAAACAATCAACATTTAAAATAATTACGTTTACTTTTAAAACAATTGTCATTTTAAATTTTTTTTCAAAGTTCCCCAAATGAAGTAGAATGACAAAAATTAAAAATACAATTCCACTCTAAAAAAAAATGAATAAAAATTTAAAAATAAAAATAAAAATACAATTCCGTATCATTAAGCAATAGTGCTCAGAATACATACACAGCTTTTATATTATCCTCCTTATCACTGTTGCTCTTTTAATTTAAGCATATTAATAACACTGTGTTCAAGTATAAAACCAAAAAATGTGACCTGAAACCTTCTGGGAAGTAAATATAAAAATGTGCAGTAACAAAAATGTAATGCATAGACCTTATATACATTTCATCCTAACAAGCTCCCTGTGAAATAATTCTTACTGTACTCCTGAAGCTTAGTAATGTAGGAACTAGTGGGAAAGGCTTGGGCTCCACTATTAAATGTGTAACATTAAACAAATAAATGAAATCTGTCAGAACCTCAGTATCCTCATCTATAAAATGGACATAGTATCCTCCTCAAAAGATAGCTAAAAGGACCACCAAATCAGTGAGTAAGTATAAAATTGAGTAAAGTAAACTGAATTCTTTGAAATAACAGGACTCTGGTAATAGTCTAAAATTATGGTAATACTTTAAATATATTAAAAATAATAATGTAAGTCTGCGGCACCTGGGTGGCGGCTTAGTCGGTTTAGCAAGCATCTGACTCTTGATTTCAGCTCAGGTCATGATCTCAGCGTTGTGAGATCGAGCCCTCCACCATTCTGCACTGGGCACTGGAGCCTGCTTAAGATTCTCCTTCTCTCTTGGGGCATCTGGGTGGCTAAGTGGGCTAAAGCCTCCACCTTAGGCTCAGGTCAGGTCCCAAGGTCCTGGAATCGAGCCCCGAATCAGGCTCTCTGCTCAGTGGGGAGCCTGCTTCCTCCTCTCTCTCTACCTGCCTCTCTGCCTACTTGTGATCTCTGTCTGTCAAATAAATAAATAAAATCTTTTTTAAAAAAATAAAAATTAAAAAAAACAAGATTCTCCTTCTCCTGCTCCCCCAACTCAAAAAAAAAAATCAAATCTGTATGTAATAAGAGATATAAGATATACAAGATACATTTTTTTAATTTGTAAGAAAAATACAAGGGGTGCCTGGGTGGATCAGTGGGTTAAGCCTCAGCCTTCACTCAGCAGGGAGCCTGCTTCCCTCCCTCTCTCTGCCCGCCTCTCTGCCTACTTGTGATCTCTCTCTCTCTCTGTTAAATAAATTTAAAAAAAATAAATAAATAGGGGAGCCTGGGTGGCTCAGTGGGTTAAAACCTCTGCCTCTGGCTTAGGTCATGACCCCAGGGTTCTAGGATCGAGCCCCCACTGGACTCTCTGCTCAATAGGGAGCCTGCTTCCTCCTCTCTCCCTGCCTGCCTCTCTGCCTACTTGTGATCTCTATCAGATAAATAAATAAAATCTTAAATAAATTAAATACATAAATAAATGTAATCTCTAAAAAAATTAAAAGAAAAATACAAGAAGTCATGAGGAGAAGTGGGTTTTTACACTTTCTACACTGATTGAGGTTTTAACATGAATATGAATTACTTTCATAATTTAAAAAGTAATATAGACCCACACATATATGGACAACTCATTTTTGATGAAAGTACAAAGGCAGTAACAGTAGAGAAAATGAGGCAATTCTCCCCAGAACAGGAGATCTGAACAGTACATCCATATGGCTTCCACAGTCCACCCCCTACACTGCACAATTACTTCTCTGCACAGGAACAGGAAGCACCTTCTCCATGATTCTCACAGGCCTCTGTTTTTAAGGGGAATCACAAAAGAGGAAGGTACTGAATAAATTACAGATGCTGTCTCTCAAGAACACAAATGGTACTCTTCTCCTTCTTCCACTAATTTCATCCTATTTACAGGTCTTAGTGGCTTGCCTGATGGCAACCCAAACTTTTATTCCCAAGGGGCTAACCTCGTGAGGATCATGTTTATCTCAGGCCAGGGTTACTGGAAATGTCCATCCAGTTAAAATGGGGCAAGGGGAGGCCAGGACACCTGGGTGGCTCAACCGTTAAGTGTCTGCCTTCAGCTCAGGTCATGATCCCAGGGTCCTGGGATCAAGCCCTTCATAGGGCTCCCTGCTCAGCGGGAAGCCTGCTTCTCCCTCTCCCACTCCCCCTGCTTCTCTCAGTGTCTCTCTCTGTCAAATGAATGAATGAATGGATAAATAAATAAATAAATAAGATGGGCAAGGAAGTACCAAAAGGTGCCCAGCTGGAACACCTACTACATATATTATTCCCTGTCTCCATTATTTTCATAATAGGGAAAAATTACAATCTAAATGTCCAACAATGGGGCACTGACTATAAGTTAAGGCAAAAATATAAAATGAAATACCATCTGCAACAGGTTGAATAGTGTCACCCCTAAATTCAAGTCCATTAGGAACCTCTGGATGTGACCTTATTTGGAAATACAGTCTTTGCATATGTAACCAACTTAAGATAAATTCATACTGGATTATGGTAGGCCCTAAATCTAATGACTGGTGTCTTTCTATGAGAAAAGAGAGATTCAGTCCCAGAAACACACACAGGAGATGGAGGTGGAGATGGAACAGTACAGCTACAAGCCACAGAACACCAAACATTGCAAGCAGCTACCAGAAGCCAAGAAGAAGCAACCAGTGAGTTTTCTCTCTCAAGCTTTCAGAGGGAGCAAGGCCTGCCTACACTGACTTTGGACTTCCAGCCTCGAAGACTGTGAGGGAATAAATTTCTGGGTTTTTATATCACCAAGTCTGTGGTAATTTGTTATAGCAGACCTAGAAAACTAATACACCATCTCATTATAACTGATGATGTAGCTCTATACTTAATGACAGAGAAAGATGTCTGTGATCCATTGTCAAACCAAAGAGAAAAAATAAACAGTTACAAACATAGACTCTACCTGAGTTTGTTTGGTTGACCGGGTCTTTTCTGAAGTTTCAGCAGGATGTACAACTCTGGGTAGAAAGATTTCTACTGGTGATCTCACTTTCTTGCCAAACCACAGATTCTTTTCAAATGCATACCATTTTTTATAATCAGGCCAAAAAATAAAACTTTTTCAGGAATGGGTGGTATAAAGATATCCAACAGAAATGGTATACTGGCATAAGATGAATCCCTAGGCACTAGAAATTCCACTACCACTTCTAGAATAAAGCCAGAATGGTTTCTTCATAGTCAAAAATCAATGGACTCTGTTTACTTTCACTGCATTTGACCCTACTGCCCACTTCTATCTTGAAAGCCTTCAGGGACTTTCAAGTAGTCTCTCTAATACTACTCTTCTGATTCTACTATCTCTCCAAGACAATCCTTCTTTCATACCTTTCACTGGCTCCTCTTCCTCTACCTATCCTTAAGACACTGATATGTACCTTATAGCTCTATGCCCAAACATGTTTTACCTCCTGCTATTTCACTCTCCCTGGGCAATCTTATCCACAGCCACTGTTTCAACTCACTTCAACTATCACCTATTTTAGTCAGGTACTTATTTTAGTTTAGGTTATCTCAATCAATATCGCCAACTCTGGCTTCCCCCCTGGCCTGTAGACTTCTATGACCAACTACTTACCATATAGATCTACCAAGATTTCCCATCGACAACTCAGCAGTTCTAACTAAGCATACATTTTCCCTAAAACATAAGCTTCTATGTTCCCTACTTTGACAGAATTCATTTTGATGCCTCCTTTTTCACTTCTCTATTCAATTCTCATTAACTAAATAATCACTGTGTACCATCAATTCTTACCTTTCTAATATATTTCCTTTCCATCCCCACAGCTACAACCTCAACCTGTTTGGCCAGTACTACTGCAACAATCTCCTAAACAGCCTACTTACCCACACAGTCTTGCCTCTTTCCAAGTTGCTGATGTTCCTTAATTTTATTTTCCCAGCCCAACATATTTAAGGGATATGACACATTACCATCAATAATAGTTTACTTTGATAGACATTATCAAATTGAGGGTGGGAGACATACTAAAAAGGCCAGGCAGTCATTTTTCATTTTGAGAAAAGCGCCATATTCTAATACCCTGTGTTTTCTCCCTCCATGCCCCACTGAGAATCAATACACTTTTCTTGGTAAGCCTTTTCATTTTTGCGTCAGCATTTTTTAAATGAGCTATAATTCACGTATCATAAAATTCATGTGTATAGTTGTATTTAACGTGTATAGTTCAGAGATGTTTTTATATATTCACAAGGTTGTACACATTATACCACTAAGTGCAAAATACTTTCATCACTGCAAAAAGAAATCCCACAAACCCATAAGCAGTCACTCCCCATTTTTCATTCCCTAGGCCCTGAAAACCACTGTCTCCATATATTTGCCTACTGTGGACATTTCATATAAACAAAAACATACAATGAGGCCTTCTGTGTCTGGTTTCTTTCACTTAGCATTATGTTTTCAAGGTTCATTCATGTGTAGTATATCAGATTTCCATTCCATATAATGATTAGATAATATTTTGTTCTACGGAGGGGCGCCGGGTGGCTCAGGAAGTTAAAGCCTCTGCCTTCGGCTCAGGCCCGTATCTCAGAGTCCTAAGATCAAGCCCCACATCAGGCTCTCTGCTCAGGGGGGAGCCTGATTCCTCCTCTCTCTCTCCGCCTGCCTCTCTGCCTATTTGTGATCTCTCTCTGTCAAATGAATAAATAAAATCTTAAAAAAAAACAACTAAAACTAAAAAAATGTTGTTCTTTGGAAATTCTACATTTTGCTCATCAATTCATCAGCTGATGGACATCTGGGTTCCTGCTATTATAAAAAATCCTACTATGAACATTCATGTACAAGTTTTTGTGTAGACATACTTTGCAATTCTCTTAAGTACATACCTCAGAGTAAAATTATTTGAGCAATATGAAAATTCTATATAACACCTGAAGGAAATGTCAAACTGTTTTCCAAAGCATCTACAACAGTTTACCTTCTCAGTGGCAAAGTATGAGGGTACTAATCTCTCCACATCTTCATGGACACTTTGTATTATTCATCTAGCCATCCTAGGTGGTGTGAAGTGTTAACTTAATGTGATCGTGATGTTATGACTTTTTATTTAAATAAAAATCTTCAAAAAATTATAAGAATGTTTGGACTCAAAAATATTTAGTGTCCATTTTGGTAATCTATGTTACTAATATGTTTATACTTATGGCATTAAATATTACTATTAAATAATACATGCATGTAGAAATAAAAATTCAAATAATAAAATTAAAGTCTCTCCCTTTCTGTCCTTCTCATTGCAGATAACCACTTTTGACCATTCTACATTTAAGTCTAGTTTAACTCTAGATAAGTAATTTAAATAACTCTAAATTACTTAACTTTTCCTTCATACCTATTATTACCATATAATATGCAATTTGTTCCACTTCTCCCTTTTGATATTGCCAGCCTCTTTCACTAGAGTGAAAGCTCCATGAGGACAGTAAAATCTCCACTTTTTGTCCACTGCTGTACCTCAGCACTTAGAATGGGGCCTACCATTTAAAAGGTAGGTGATAAATATATTAAATGAATGAATAAATATTTTTTTTAAGATTCTACTTATTTATTTGACAGAGAGAGAGAGAGAACATACCCACACTCAAGCAGGGGCAGGTGCAGAGGGAGAGGGAGAAACAAGCTTCCTGTGAACAGGGAGCCCAAAGCAGGGCTCAATCCCAGCATCCTGGGATCATGACTTGAGCCAAAGGCAGACGCTTAACCAACTGAGCCACCCCAGTGCCCCCCAAATTTAAACTCTTAACCTCCTACCACCTATCTCAGTATACGATAAGGAATCTAGGTTTCCATTACACCCAACTTCCTGACATGAATCACTTTTTTTTTTTAAAGTAGGCACCACACCAAGCATGGAGCCCAATGCAGGACTTGAACTCTCAACCAAGACCTGAACGGAAAGCAAGAGCAGATGCTTAATCAACTGAGCCACCCAGGTGCCCCTCACATGAATCACCTTTACTGTTATTTTTACAATGCATACTGTCAAAATATTTTTACAATATGCATTGTAAAAATACATTTATTTTCTGATCTATAACTGTCTTCTTTTGTCTACCAATCAACTCGAAAAACAGAAAGCCAATAAATAGTTTAAAATACGATGACAATGTTAACATTACTCACTGCAGAACCAGAGAGTAACAGGAACTACAGAGCACATGTAATTCTGCCTGCTCCCATCCTAGGATGCACTAGAATTTATGAATACTTCCTTTACGTGTTTTTTCTATATTTCTTACTATACCATACACTCCACGAAAACAGGATTTTAATACAAACACATACCTTAGTCATTAGTGCATCACAGCATGCATTCAGTCACTATATGGTTATAAACAGATGGACAGAGTTGTGGAAGGAAGGTGAGGGGAGAAAAGAAGTGGAAAGATCAGGCCATCAAAAATATGAAAGCCAATCTACTACAGACATTATGTACCTTTTTATAATATCCATTCACCAGCATCAACATGAGACATAGTTAAGGTGAAAGCATGAATCTATACATCCTATAAGCTCTACCAGTCCAGCGACTATCAACTAAAGGTTAAATTAGAGTAAGAAAGTAGTATCCTATTTCTGTAATTTTACAATTTTTACAATAAACATGTATTGCTTTTACTATCCCATTCTCTTATTTTTAAAACCCTTCTCATGTATATGAGGGACAGGTTAGTTCTTTAGTAAAAGCTCCTTCTGGAAAATTTCAATTTTCATTCCTATCAGGAGAAGTGGTTTTTTGTTTTTGTTTTTTTTGTTTTTTTTTTAAGATTTTATTTATTTATCGGGGGGGGGGGGAGCGAGCACAGGCAGAATGGCAGGCAGAGGCAGAGGGAGAGGCAGGCTCCCTGCCGAGCAAGGAGCCTGATGTGGGACTCGATCCCAGGACGCTGGGATCATGACCTGAGCCGAAGGCAGCTGCTTAACCAACTGAGCCACCCAGGCGTCCCGAAGTGGTTTTTTGTATCCCTTAGCCAGAACATACAGATGGCCATACAGAAGTAGTAACTATGAGAATAATCTACTTCAAAGCCTCCAAAAGGAACTAAAATGTTGCTGAGACAAAACCTTCAAGGAAGGTGATAGAGGTATAGCTTGTGGAAGTCAATTCTTTGTGACCTAGAGTTTTTCTTATCATCCTAAATCCTTCCCATATTCAGACTTCCCATAAACAGACTTCCCATATTCATGACCAAATCTCAACAAAGTCTTAAAGTAAAATAACAAAACAGTTCAGACCTGGCCACTACTACATATTCACCCCGCAAAACTTGTCAACCAGGTTAGGAAAACCATAAAAAGAATACCAGAAAATTCCAGAAATCATTTTTCCCCATAAGAAGAGCACTGGTACCAGTACCTACATACATACTGAGGGAAAACACACTCCAGTGCACCCTATCCCACAGACACCCATACACAGGTTCTCAGAATCCTGGAGTACAACCAGAAGCCTAAAAATAAAAAGGCTTCCACACACAATGATTGTATGTCAGCCTTTAATTCTCACTCTTCCCACAAATAGCTACAAGCATAACAGGCAACTGCAAACAATAGTCTCAAAGCTTTCCTCACACATTAAAAAGATAATAGCGCTCTACAACCTGAATCTCCAAAGGAACACCAAATATTCATAAATCTAAGGAAAGGAGAAAATCCTTCAAAAGCAACATAGTAACCTATTACAAATTAATTACAACTGCCATAGATGTGCTTTGCCATATCTGCAACATAAACTAGAAAATACATCACCCATTAGCTATTTAAAGCATTCTGTGTGAAATTGTGACTAAATCTCAAAATTACTAGTCCAACCTGCTGTGATGGGTTATATTCATGAGTAATTAGCATTTATAATCAGAAATGAACTGAATATTTCAAATACTGTATTTCAACATTTGTAAGGTTCTGTTCATTTTGTCAGAGGGCTATAGAAGTCACTAGGGGCGGGGCGCCTGGGTGGCTCAGTGGGTTAAGCCGCTGCCTTCGGCTCAGGTCATGATCTCAGGGTCCTGGGATCGAGTCCCGAATCGGGTTCTGTGCTCAGCAGGGAGCCTGCTTCCCTCTCTCTCTCTCTGCCTGCCTCTCCATCTACTTGTGATTTCTCTCTGTCAAATAAATAAATAAAATCTTTTTTTTTTTTTTTTTTGAGAAAGAGACAGTGAGAGAGAACATGAGTGAGGAGACGGTCAGAGAGAGAAGCAGACTTCCCGTGGAGCTGGGAGCCTGATGTGGGACTCGATCCCAGGACTCCAGGATCATGACCTGAGCCGAAGGCAGTCGTCCAACCAACTGAGCCACCCAGGCGTCCCAAATAAATAAAATCTTAAAAAAAAAAAAAAAGTCACTAGGGACAAGTATGCTGCTATCCTAAGTACTTCAAGCAAAGATTAACAAAACAAATTTTAAAATCCCATTCAAGTACAATTTGGCAGAAACAATCAAATGCATTTCAAGTGTGCATGCCCTCTGACCTACTTAAAAGTCTCACTTTTAAAATACCACAGGTTTGGGGTGCCTGGATGGCTCAGTGGGTCCGGCCGCTGCCTTCGGCTCAGGTCATGATCTCAGGGTCCTGGGATCGAGTCCCGCATCGGGCTCTCTGCTCAGGGGGGAGCCTGCTTCCCTCTCTCTCTCTCTGCCTGCCTCTCTACTTGTGATGTCTCTCTGTCAAATAAATAAATAAAATCTTTTTTAAAATAAATAAATAAATAAATAAAATGCCACAGGTTTAAGCATATATGTGCAAGGATGTTCAATTATTGTATGATCTGTATGGCAAAGAGAGAAATCTCTCTTTAGTTTCTACCAAGAGACTAAAAAATGATATTTACAAACTAGAAAATAAAATACTGCCATTACAAAAAATTCCTTGGGGGCACCTGAGTCGCTTAGTCGGTTAAGCGTCTGCCTTGGGCTCAGGTCATAATCCCAGAGTCCTGGGATCCAGGCCCATATCAGGCTCCCTGCTCAGCAGGGAGTCTGCTTCTCCCTCTGCCTGCTGCTCTGCCTAGTTGTGGGGACTCTCTATGTCAAATAAAATCTTTTTTTAAAAAATTCCTTAAATCTGTATCTGACAACCTCTATAAAGACATCTGATACTTTTTTTTTAAAGATTTTATTTATTTATTTGACAGACAGAGATCACAAGTAGGCAAAGAGGCAGGCAGAGAGAGAGAGGAGGGAGAAAGCAGGCTCCCTGCTCAGCAGAGAGCCAGATGTAGGGCTTGAGCCCAGAACCCTGGGATCATGACAATAGCTAAAGGCAGAGGCTTAACCCACTGAGCCACCCAGGCACCCCCATCTGATACATTTTGAAGGAGAAAAGAAGCTTACAGAAGAACTGTATAATACAATCCCATCAGTATACAAAAGGTTATATATATGTATGTTTGCATATACACAGAAATGATCTGGATAGTAAGAAGTTATTTCTGAAAGGTCAGATAGAACTACTTTTTCCCTTGCATATATACTTTTTTTTAATCCTTTAACAGTGAGCATGTATTACTTTTACACACATAGACACACACACACACACACACACACACACACACACACACACACATTCTCACTATAAACTTAAGGCTTAAAGTAAGGACCTCAACCATTCAGCACTACTGTATGGTAATTAATGGGCTAGGCTCCTGGCTGATAAAGTCTCTGTGAGTAGTAGTTTAATCACACACATACACACACACACACACACACACAAAATCAGTTAAAGCACATATGTCTCCACTTCCAACCTCCTATACAGCTTTTCAGGTTTGCTAACACCATGCATTGGTTTGTATGACCATAATAGGATTCTTGTAGAATACAAAAATTACAGAATTATGTGGCTACAGTAGCAAAGTTTTGGTGACACTCCCAAAAGAAAAAGCCCCTCTGCCAGGAGCAGCAATAACACAACACTTGTCATGGCTGCCATTCCATTCTTTTTTTTTTTTTTTAAGATTTTATTTATTTATTTGACAGAGATCACAAGTAGGCAGAGAGGCAGGCAGAGAGAGAGAGAGGAGGAGGAAGCAGGCTCTCTGCTCTGCAGAGCAGAGAGCCCGATGCGGGACTCGATCCCAGGACCCTGAGATCATGACCTGAGCTGCAGGCAAAGGCTTTAACTCACTGAGCCACCCAGGTGCCCTCCATTCTTCTTTATGGGAGGAAACGAAGGTGATTAACTCAGTTATAGTTAAGGTAATTATGGTTTTTAGTAATTCTTATCAATCAGTTAATCAAGTTAATTGTAAGGTCTATCAAAGTTCTCACCATGAAAAACATCTTATCAAGCAGTTACTTAGAAGCAAATACAAGTTTTAATCATAGTTGTTCTCTACTTTTAAAACAACCTGTGCCAACTTAGTTCAAGAGAGTCCAGCTGGAGCCTAAAATATTCAATTTTTAAATTCTAGCTGTATTACCTTTCATTTTACACATCTCATACTACTACACTATGATCAATTCAACAGAAAGATGAACAAATCCTACCAGACTGATTAAACTGAACACAGTGACTAGATAAATGCACATGTTTATCACAAGCCATTATCCACAAACCTGAATTCCAAAAATCTCTGGAAACCAAAAACTTTTGTAACCAATTTGGTGGCAAAGCCACACCTTAAGTGATGTAGAAATACTTCTGTATTTGATGAAGGAATTGGAAGATGCCCCTCAATCCTGCTTGGAAAATTAGATACAGGGGCACCTGGGTGGCTCAGTCAGTTGAAGCCTCTGCCTTCAGTCAGGTGATGATCCCAGGGTCCTGGGATGGAGCCCCGTGCCCGGGCTCTCTGCTCAGCAGGGAGCCTGCTTCCCCCCTCCCCCTGCCTGCTTCTCTGCCTACTTGTGATTTCTGTCAAATAAATAAATAAAATCTTAAAAAAAGAAGAAGAAAATTAGATACATATAGTATATGCATCGTATCACTTTTCTAAAATCTGAAAATTTCTGAATTCTTGCTCAAAAAACTTAGGCCTGTATAATTGGAGAAGATCAAATATCCACATCATTGTTTGTCAAGCCATTTATAATCAGGGAATGATTTTAACCTCTAGCACATCTAAAATATTTCATAAACTTTAAAAGTTTAAGTGAAAAATTGTAGGTACCCAATGTTTGATTTTCTTCCCTAAAATAAAGGCATGTATATTCAAAATATTTGTTTCCTTTCTTAAAATACAAGAGCATTTGGGAAGCATCAAGTTTGAAAATGGTTACGTTCAGAGTCTTAAAAACATTCATATCTTTTGATACAATAATGCCATATGCAAGAAGCCTATCTACTTAAATGATCTAAAATGTACATAAATCCATTATATTATGAATTACGATATACCAGCTTTCTTATTACTCATACATTTGGGAAATATTTACATAAAATCTTTATAGATTTCATACGCCACCTACAAAAATACATCTACAACTAATGTCTGACATAAAAAATATTTACAATACAGTACATGAAAATGGATATACATTTAACATATAGTATACTCTAGAGTTTGCAAATACCCATATAAACAAAACAAAAAGAATCAGAGGAAATCTGTCTACTCTGTTCTTAGCAGTTGTCAAAATTTTCCAAATGGATATATAATACTTGTTAAAAAAGGAAAAAAATATTTTAAAGTTTTAAACAGAAACAAGAGTGAAAAGCCACTATAATTTAAGGTGATCATTTCTTCATTTTGAACCTGGTCTCAAAATCCTTCCCAATACACAAATATAATATCAAACCTATCTACTGGCCCTAAAGGTATCACAACTTTTTTTCATTATTTGTAATAATACAGATGCAAGATGTCTAATATTATTTTAGACCTGAATGAGTATATGGGAACTACTGTGAAAAAGACAGCCAAGATTTCTCAGGACTTGCGAGGTATTCAACATATGGGGTAAGCATTATAAAAATGTTTGTCTTTACCAGCACACTTGAAAAATGGCACACTGCCAGATATAATGAGCAAGATAGGACTTCAGGAATAGACTTGAGAAAAAGAACTGCAGAGCCAGTAAAAATTGTAATTCTTTTCTCTTTGAGAGTCCATTTTTCTCCTGTTACCACAGTTCTCTGAATAAACTCCACCAAGGTTATTTTTTTTTATAATTCTTTATACATATATACACAAATATAGAATTACAGACTCTTAAATAGTACAAAATCATAAGTTTAAGAGATCCAAAGAGATTCAAACAGAATTCAATGGTTCCTGGACTACCTAAAAAAAGATGTACACCAGGGGCGCCTGGGTGGCTCAGTGGGTTAAGCCGCTGCCTTCGGCTCGGGTCATGATCTCGGGGTCCTGGAATCGAGTCCCACGTCGGGCTCTCTGCTCAGCAGGGAGCCTGCTTCCTTCTCTCACTCTCTCTCTGCCTGCCTCTCTGCCTACTTGTGATCTCTGTCTGTCAAATAAATAAAAAATCTTTAAAAAAAAAAAAAAAAAAAGATGTAGACCATAATGTACTTCAAAGTCCCAGAATTAAAATGTATTTTCTATTACAAAATCTGGTTATGTGAAACTTTACAACAGAAATATGCTACACTGTACCTTTAAAAAAAAAAAAAAACCTTTTCACATCATTTAAAGCATTCAACATAGTATGTGGATCATAATCAGCACTCATCAGTATGAACATAAGTATATTTCCTCTATTTTTTAGAGATTTATTTATTTGACAGAGAGAGAGAAAGAGTGCTTGCACAAGCAGGGGGAGCAACAGGTAGAGGGAGACCCACTGAGCAGAAAGCTGGATGCGGGGCTCAATCCCAGACACTGGGATTATGACATGAGCCCAAGGCAGACACTTAATCAACCTGAGCCACTCAGGCACCCCAACTTCCTCTATTTTAAATTAAACATTCTTTCATAATTTAAAGTTCCTGAAACTGGGATTCAGTGTACATCAACATGTATATATTTTTTTTAAAACAAATTATTAAGGGGAGCCTGGATGGCATAGTCAGTTGGGCATCTGACTTGATTTCAGCTCAGGTGGTGATATTAGGGTTATGGATTGGGTGCCCCATCAGTCTCTGTGCTCAGTGCACAGTCTACTTGAGTTTCTCTCTCCATCTCACTCTGCCCCTCCCACTGCCCACACTCTCAAGATCTCTCTCTCAAGTGGATAAATCTTCAAAAAATAAAGAAATTATTAAATTGATGGTACAGTCCAAGAAAGAAATGGAAACTTAGAAATGAGACATGGTATTATACATGGTAAATACTTACCATGGATTCTTCCTATAACCCTTCCAGCAAACCTTTCAGAGAAAAAGATTATTCCATTTCTAGATGAAGAAACTAAGGCTTAAAAAGGCTCAGTAAATTGCCCATGATCACAAAACCTGACTCTTTCTTAACCACTACAATATGCTGCATACTCAGCTACTATTTTAAATCATACCAGAAGCATTTACAGTTTTTTAATGAAGCACCAAAAAAGTTAATACTTATTTGTCCTAAATCACAAATTTATTTCTCTCCCCATTCCTCACAGTCCCTGCCATCTAGCTGTGTTTCTATACCTCTTTCCTGAACTCCAGACCTGAATTTCCAACTATCAAGGGAATGCACTTGGTTATTCCAGAACTGGATTGCCCAACATGGTAGTCACTAGCCACATGGAGTTAGTTGTTGAGCACTTAAAATGTGGCTAGTGAAACTGAGGAACTGAATTTTTAATTTTATGTCACTGTAATTAAAAGTTCAATTTAGGGGTACCTGGTGGCTCAGTCAGTTAAGTGCCTGCCTTTGGCTCAGGTCATGATGCCAGGGTCCTGGGATAGAGCCCCCACCCCATCCCTGTCATGCTGAACCCTGAGTCAGGTTACCTGCTCAGCGGGGAATCGGCTTCTTTCCTCCTTATTTCTCCTTCCCCCACCCCACCCGCCCCCATGGCTCATGCTTGCTCGCTCTCTCTCAAATTAAATTTTTGAAAAAAATAAATAAAAATAAAAGTTATACTGAAAAACTGATAATTCAGTTACTAGAAAATTTTTAAGCATGTTTGGAAAATATCGGGTATGTGAAGCCACTTTTTCAACTGCAAATTTTATGAAATCTAAATGTAGATTAAGTATTTCTGGTTAAAAACTTAGCATGTAAATTAAAATGTGCTGTAAAGGGGGCACCTGAGCGAAACAGCATGCAGCTCTTGATCAGGGTTATGAGTTCAGGCCCCATGATCGGAATGTAGAGATTACTAAAACAATAAATTTATTTTAAAAACAAGAACAGATACGCTATTAAAAAGGTATACAACCCATTTCAAAAACTCAGTATGAAAAAATAATGTAAAATTGCTCATTAATAGTTTTTTAAATATGTTTTAACATGTTGAAAATGATATTTAGAATGTATTAAGTTAAATAAAATGTTATAAAAATTATAAGATCTAATAGTTTCTCTTTGTAATGTGAATACAATTTTAATACATGGCTATTTTTCTATTGGCCATATTTTTATTGGCCAATACCTTCTAGAGGTCCCTGCTGTCATATTTCTATTGGCCAATACCTTCTAGAGGTCCCTGCTGTCCTCACCACAGCAATCAGTAGTTCAGTAAATGGCATGACAATCCCTCTAGTTCAACACTCCAACCAACCATCTCTAGTTACAGAAATGTTCTAGATCTGATGACGACTGGTGCTGGTAGTGATGGTTACAACTATGTGAGACTCACAGAATCTCTTAAAATATTGTGGAGCCAGAATTCTTAGGAGATTTAGGCAAATACCACCTATTATTTTGACTTCCCTCTGGGGAAAAGGTAGTAGGTACAAAAACTGCAGACTAGTGCTGTATAACAGAACTCTCTGCAACAATGAAAATGTTCTGTATCTGCACTTTCCAATACAGAGTCCCATTTGGCTATTAAGCACATGAAATATGGCTAGTACAACCGAAGAACTCAGTTTTATGTCTTATTTGATTTAAATTACTTTAAATTTAAGTAGCCATATATGACTAGTGGCTCCTAACTGGACAGCACTGTTCTATGTGCTCCATGTGAAAGTCTGTAAGTCAACTTAGTCTCCTTCCTCCCCATCAACTGTCCTTTCCCCCATAAAAGCACATGTGTACACACACACACACACACACACACACACACACTCTGAATTACAGAGTCCTGTGTTCTCTAAAGGTTTCCATTCTGCTTCCCTATTTCCACTTCTACTATATGGATTGAGGCCACAACCTCCTAGCTGGCCTCCTCACTTAGCTTCCTCCTACCTACTCTTCATAAAATGTAAATATAAACATTTCCTTTATTCATCTCCAAAGTCTTGCCATTGCCCCAAGGTAAAATTCCAGACTCTAACATGATTTACAAAGCCCTTCATGATCCAAACCCAATCACCAACTTCATCTTTCACCACTCCCTTCCACGACAGTTCTTGTCATATCATTACCGCTTATCATACTCCACTAACACTGCCTGTTTACTTGTCTGCCTTCCCAGTCTACTAGCATCCTGAGGGCAGAGACAATGTTTCAAACATTATATTGCTAAGATAGAACATAATACACATAGTATACTAACAAAGTATACTAGATTGTCCATGTATCTTTTTTGAATGAGGGAAGAAAGGGAAAAAAAGAAAAAAGGAAATAGATATGTACTACTTTTGAACAACTATGAAAATAAAAATTCGGTAGATACTTTTGTTATATTATTCAAAAAATTTTAACATGAATCAACCCACTTTTGAATTTTTCAAGAAAATCTTGATTGGTACTTTCAAAACTATACACACATACTTGCAATGTAGAAATAAATATTTATATACTTACCTCACATTTGTGAATACAAACCTAAAGAATTTATATCCATTTTCCACTAACTTGTTTTTTTAAGTATAATTAACCTTCAGTGTTATATTAGTTTCAGGTGTACAACATACTGATTCAACAATTCTATACATTACTCAGTGCTCACCACCATAAACATAGTCACCATCTACCACCAAACATTATTAGAATAATATTGCCTACATTCCCTACCTTGTACTTTTCATCTCCATGAGTTATTTATCTTATAACTGGAAGTTTTTACTTCTTAATCCCCATTATCTATTTCACCCATCCCTCCACCCATCCCCCCCCCTCTGGAAACTAGCAGTTTGTTCTTCCCATTTAAACTAGCAGTTTGTTTTCAGTTAACTTTTGTTAGTAATAATCAGGGAAATAGAGAAAAATTGCTACTCTATTAAAATTAAAAAATACCAAGCCTTACCATAACCAAATTATTTCAAAATGGGTTCAGAAACTTGGCAATACTATAAAATTAACCAGCAGACCATTAGAAAAGCCACCTGAACAAATTGAGTGAAACAGTCAATAACTCTCCTTTCAATCATTCTTTCTTCTTATTCAGGGAAGAAAAACATCAAGCAAAGGTTTGGCCTATATTTAATAAAGCAGTTCAGAAAAGGAATGAAAAACTATTTGAAATACTCAAAATGATCTGCCACTAATCAAAGTGAAGTCAATATTGCCATGAAGGCAGAAAGGTCACCTACGTGGCATCTGTAGGGATGTATCCTAAAAGATATGAAGGGATATACTCAAAGAGAGGTCAAAACATACCTACTTCTTCTTTCATACAAATTTTTTATTCTCTTAGATCTCTAATAACTTACTGGCCAATTTTAAGTTCAAATCAGTCTCTTCCTTGAAAAGGTCAGCAACAGTAAATTCTATATGTACAAGGGCAAAATTATACTTAAGGGAGAAAAAAGGCAAACCGTCCAAGAAAACAGAAGTCTCTGTCAATAGTTTTTTCCTAAAGTGAAAGCTTATAAAAGCAATGTTAAGAAACTCTTACTCAGTAGAAATTCCATTTCAAAAATCCATGTAATAAGCCACAGTACCAGGTTAAGAAAAAAAAAAAAAAACTATCTGTCTCAATAGATATGAAAAAGCATCAGGCAGATTTTTAGCATTTACTTATGATTAAAAACCTTGTATTAGGAATAGAAGGAAATGTCTTAATCTAATAAAGGACATGTGCAAAAGCAAGTAAATATCTGCAGAGAAAGAGCTCTGCTGTTCCTTTTTTTTTTTTTTTTTTTTTTTTTTTAAGATTTTATTTATCTACTTGACAGAGACCACAAGTGGGCAGAGAGGCAGGCAGAGAGAGGGAGGAAAGCAGGCTCCCCACTGAGCAGAGAGCCGGATATGGGGCTCTCCATCCCAGGATCCTGAAATCATGACCTGAGCTGAAGGCAGAGGCTTAACCCACTGAGCCACCCAGGTGCCCCTGCTGTTCCATTTTTTTTTTTTTTGGCAACTTGCACCATACTTAAGTCTGGGCAGAATGCCTCTTAATCCCCCCAGAACAGGAAAGGATGGGAGGCCCATAAGGAGCTACTACTAGACCATCTCCCATCGCGTTTCTATCTCTCCTGGAGGATGACATGAGACAGTTTCTCATTACGTGACTTTCAGCCTGCCCATCTCAGAATAGAGCTATAGACCACAAAATTGCTTTGTGGCAAATTTGAATGGGCTCTTCCATCAATAGGGTACCCCACTGTATTCACTGGCAAGGTTTTTGTTCTGGTATTGACTTTTTTGATGTGTGAAACAAGGGTCACAGGGAACTGGCACCTTTGGCTTATTCACTTTTCCACTGCCCATGTAAGATAAACTGCTTAAGTCTAAAGGGTTCACTGTATCTGTATCAGTTAAATCAGTCAGGCCTTGTCTTATGTGTATACCCTTGACAACATCATACTTAATAGTGAAAAGTTAAACCCCTTTGAGACAGGAAAATAACAAGGATCTCTCTTATTGCCCCTCCACTCAACAACACACCACAGAGCCTCGCCAAAGTAAGACAAGAAAAAGTATAAGAACAGCAAGGAAAGACACAAAACAGTCATTATTCACAAATGACATGATTACATAAGAAGGAAATCCAAGAGAGCCTACAGATAAAGTTTTTAGAATTCATAAGATTTGGTCAAAACCTGGCAAAATAGAACCAATACTCAAATTCAATTTTATTCCATATGTCAACAACAAACAGAAAGTAAAATGTATTTTAAAATTCCATTTAGGGACCCATGGATGACTCAGTTTGTTAAGCATCTGCCTTCAGCTCAGGTCATGATCGAAGGGTCCTGGGATTAAGACCCACACTGGGCTTCCTGCTCTGCAGGGGGCCTGCTTCTCCCTCTCCCTCTGCCTGCCACTCCCCCTACCTGTGTGCTATCAAATAAATAAATAAAATCTTTTTTAAAAAATCCCACCTATACGTGTGCTTGGGTGGCTCAGTTGGTTAAACAACTGCCTTTGGCTCAGGTCATGATCCTGAGGTCCTGGGACTGAATCTCGAGTTGGGCTCCCTGCTCAGTTGGGAGTCTGCTTGTCCTTCTCTCTCTGCCCCTCCTTTTGCTCGTGTATGCACACATACTCTCTCTCTCAAATAAATAAAACTTTTAAAAATAAATAAAATCCCATTTATAATGCCATCAGACACCTAAGATTAATCTACAAAAGATGTGTAAGAATAATGCACAACAAACTATAAAACGTTACAGAGATGTGAAAAACAAATAAATGAAAATACCATATTCAGCGATTCAAAGACTCCACATTATGAGGAAGTAATTCTACCCAAATTAATCTATAAATGCAATGTAACTTCAATCAGAACACCAACATTTCTTTCCCTTTCTCTCTTTTTTCACCAACACTTAATTTTAACTTGACAAACTTACTCTAAAATTTATATGGAAATACAATAGACCAAGAATAACCAAAACATTTTTTTTTTAAGATTTTATTTATTTGACAGAGAGAGTCACAATAAGAGAGGGAACACAAGCAGGGGGACAAGGAGAGGGAGAAGCAGGCTTCCCGCTGAGCAGACAGCCCAATGCAGGGCTCGATCCCAGGACCCCAAGATCATGACCTAAGCTGAAGGAAGCCGCTTAACAACTAAGCCACCCAGGCACCCCAACCAAAACATTTTTTTAAAGAACAGCTTCATTAAGCCAAAACTTACATACCATAACACTCATTCATTTTAAGTATCTAGTTTGAGGAGTTTAGTAAATTCATGCAGTTGTGCAACCATCACCACATTCCAGTTTTACATTTTTATCACCTCAGTAAGTTCCCTTATGCACACTTGTAGCCAAATCTTCATTTGCACGCCTAGCCTCAGCAATATAGGCTTTTCTAGAAATTTCATGTAAGTAAAATTATAAACTGGCAGTCTTTTCACTCAGCTAAACACTTTTGAGGTTTATTTTGTTAAATTAGTAGTCTGTTCCTTTTTACTGCTCAGTAGTGTTCCATTATATGAATATACCATATTTTATCAACTGACCAGCTGATGGACATGTGGCTTGCTTCCAGTTTTTACTACCAAGAATAAGGCTGTTACGAATATATGTAGACAAGTGTTGTGGGGATATATGTTTTCATTTCCCTTGGATAGATACTTAAGAGTTGAATGATACATAGTGTGTTGAAGATACAGAGTGTGTATGTGTAAATGTGTGTTCAACTTAAGAACCTACCAAACTATTTTCCAAAATTCCTGTGACGTTTAACATTCCCACCAACAATACACAAAAATCCCAATTTCTCTACATCCCTGATACATTTTTGGTATTTCAATTTTTTTATTTTAGCCATTCTAGTGGCTAAAGTAACACATTCTAGTAGCAGTAGTTACACATTGTAATTTTAATTTGCATTTCCCTAATGACTAATGATAATCAGTATCTCTTTCAAGTGCTTACCATCAGCCAATTTTCACTGATGAAGTTGTCTATTCAAATCTTTTGCCCATTTTGGGGAGAGTTATTTGTCTTACTACTTAGTTATAAGATCTTTAGATATTCTGGATGCAAGTCCTTTATCAGATAAAGTATTTGCAAATATTTTCTCTCATTCATGGTTTGTTTTATTTTCTTAATGGGATCTTTTGAAAAGCAAAATTTTTAAATTTTGATAAAGGCCAATTTATCAATATTTTTCTGAGTCATGCCTTTGGTGTTATATCTGAGAAATTATCTCCTAACCCAAGTCTCAAAGATCTTCTCCTATGAGGTAAGGTTTGAGTTTCATTTTTTTGGCATGCTGATATTCAATTGTTGCAGTACTTTCCATTAAAAAGACTATCCTTTCTTCCACTGAATTGCCTTGGTACCTTTATTGAAAATTTATTAATCATAAATATGTTGATTCATTTCTGGACTCTACTCTGTTCCACTGTCGCATATGGCTATCCCTATGCTGATACCACACTGTCTTGATTACTGACCATGACAGTCACTAACATTCAATGTGAAGATGTGAAGACATTCTTCAGGTGCCTTGCTGGCTCAGTCAGTAGAGCATGCAACTCCTGATCTCAAGGTTCATGAGTTCAAGACCCTCATTTGGCCTAGAGCTTACTTGGAAAAAAAAAAAAAGAAGAAGAAGAATTCTTGAAAAATAGAACAAGGTGGGAGCACTTACGCTACCAGGTATTAAGACTTACTATAAGAATAAATGAAAGAAGATGGGATTGGAAGGGAGACAAACCATAAGTGACTCTTAATCTCACAAAACAAACTGAGGGTTGCTGGGGGGAGGGGGTTTGGGAGAAGGGAGTGGTATTATGGACATTGGGGAGGGTATGTGTTTTGGTGAGTGCTGTGAAGTGTGTAAACCTGGTGATTCACAGACCTGTACCCCTGGGGATAAAAATATATGTTTATAAAAACTAAAAAATTATATTAAAAAATAATAATAATAAATAAATAAATAAAGACTTACTATAAAGCTACAGTAATTAAAACAGTCTGGCACTGGACCAAGATAGAAACCAGTGGAACAGAATAGAGGGCCTTAATTTATTACGGAGCAGTTCTTTGCTTTCGTTTGTTTTAATTTTATTTATTTTTTTGAGAGAGAGCGCAAGAGAGAACAAGAGTACACAAGCTGGCAGGAGAGGTGGAGGGGGCAGGAGGAAGGGAAGAATCCCAAGCAGACTCCACGCTGAGCACAGAGCTTGATCCCAGGACCCTGAGACCATGACCTAAGCCGAAACCAACAGTCCAAGAGTTGGATGCTTAACTGACTGAGCAACCCAGGCACCCCGACAAAGCAATTTGAAAAGGAAACAATTGTCAACAAATGGTGCTGAGAAAATCAGCTAACCATACAGGAGAAAAATAAACCACAACTCCTACCTCAGAGCATACACCAAAAAAATCAATTACAGGCAGACCATAGTGCTATATAACAATGACCACTTCCAGAAAACAGTGAACGAGAATAACTTCATGACCTTAGGGTAGGGAATGATTCTGAATGCAGACAAAAAAAGCACCAACCATAAAGAAAAATGTTAACTGGACTACACTAAAATTAAGAATCTTGTTCTTTAAGAGATGCCTCGGTGGCTCAGTCAATTAAGTGTCTACCTTAGGGTCATGATCCGGAGATCCTGGGACTGAGCCCCATGTCAGGCTCCCTGCTCGGTGGAAAGTCTGCTTCTCCCTCTCTCTCTGCCCCTCCCCCCAGCTGTGCTCTCTCTCTTGCTCACTCTCTCAAGTAAATAATAAAATATATTTTTTTAAGTCTTGTTCTTCAAAAGACACCACTGAGAGGCAAAATACCAAGCAACAGATCAGCGTGGAGTATTTGCAACACAAATAACCAACAAAGGGGTCATACCCAAAATATATAACTCGTATAAATTAATTAGAACAAAAAAGACATGGGGCGCCTGGGTGGCTCAATGGGTTAAAGCCTCTGCCTTCAGCTCAGGTCATGATCTCAGGGTCCTGGAATGGAGCCCCGCATTGGGCTCTCTGCTCAGCAGGGAGCTTGCTTCCCCCTCTCTCTCTGCCTGCCTCTCTGCCTACTTGTGATTTCTGTCTGTCAAATAAATAAATAAAATCTTTTTAAAAAGAAAAAAGAACAAAACAACAAAAAAAGAAAAAATTTTTAAAAACAGAAAATTGAGCAAAACAGGAAATTGAGCAAAGTATTTTTTTAATAAGCACTTCATAAAACGATTCAAATGACCAAAAGACAAAGTTATTCAACTTCACTAGTTATCAATAAAATGCAAATTAAACCATGCGATATCACCATAAATCTACCAGAACAGCTGCTATCAGTAACACTGACAATACCAAATACTGGCAAAGATATAGAACAAAAGGAACCCTCAAATATTGTTTTGGGGCAGTTAAGTTTGCAGACTACAAAGGAATATTGTTTGGCAATTATCTACTAAAACTCCACTTAAACATACTCTATGACTCAGAACTTTCACTCCAGGCTCTTACAGTCATCAGAAACATATGCACCGTAAAACCTGTACAAGAATGGCCACAGTGGCATAATTCATAATGACCCAAAATTGGAAACAACCTAAATATCCATCATTGATATATGGATAAATTGTGGTGTATTTATACAATGGAAGACTATTTAGCAATGAAAATGAACAAACTACAGCTAAAAACAACAAACCTAAATCTCACAAAATGCTGAGTCAAAGCAACCAAGCATAAAATACATACAATATGATCCCATAAATATAAAATGGAAAAATAGACAAAACTAAATATAGGTTTATGTAAGAAAGAAAAGCAAAAAATGTTTCCCATAAAAGTCAAGACAACAATTATCTTTATGTAACTGGGAAGAGGCAAACAAAGTCTGTGGAATCATGGCAAGGTGCTAGTGTTTGACCTAGATGATGGTTACACAAGTGTTTGTTTCATAAGTTAAGCTATATATTTGTTTTATACGTTTTCCTGTATGTGTGTTACATTAAAGAAGGACTTCAAGGAGAAATTAATTCCTTCACAATAAACTATACTACTACAATAAAATTATGTTTAAGGTCCAAACTTATTTCTTGAAATATTTTCACAATTTCAGAAATGTTTAACTGAGGTTCAGACAATTTTTGTCCAGTTACCTAATTTCCATACAAAGGTCTTTTAAACAAAAAAAGTGAAACAATAAAATAAGGGAAAATGTAAATAATACACATAAAGGACTATCTGATGAAAACCACTGTCTATTCATCGCATAGCCCACCATAATAAAAAAAAAAAACAAAAGGAATACCAAGTTTAGTTTCCTTCTTGGTCAACCACTAAAAATGAGAGTTCATATGGACTTTGGGAGATAATGATGTGTTGATCAAGGCTCAACTGTAGTAAATATATCACTCTGGTGGGAGATGATAATGGAGAAAGCTCTGCATGTGTGGGGTGGGAGTAGGGAAATCTCTGTACCCTCAACTCAGTTTTGCTGTGTACCTAAAACTGCCCTTATAAGTATTTTTTTTTAATGAATTCAAGAATTGCTACATTTCAAAGCACAGTCCGATCATGTGTCTCCTAATCAAAAATCTTCACTAGTTACCAACACAGTAACTCAAATGGGAAGGAAACTTAAAAACCACCTAGCAAACATTCAGTCAATGCTTAGAATCTGAAAGGGGATGCACTACCTCATTAAAAACATTTACACCATCACTGAACACCAATGACACCAATGACTTTTATAAAGTCAATAGGAACAATAAAATGGAAGGTATAAGAATAAAGAGAAATCAAGAATACCAGCTTTGGATGTGCTGAGTTTAAGCGGCATCCAAATGGAAATACTGACTAACAATGGTCCTTACAGTCAGCAAAGAGGTAAAAGCTGAAGTCAGAAAAATGAATACTCAGCATGTAGCTGAAAAATGAGATAGGAGATGAGATCACTCACAGAAATTCACACATTTAATGAATGACTAAGGAAGGATTCAACAAAGGTGACAGAAAAGAAAGCCAAAAACCAGGAAAAAACACAGAAGCATGATCTAAAGAGAGTAAAAGAAATGAGCATTACAAAGAAGGAGAAATTAGCTGGATCAAATGCTGGTGGGATAGGCAATCTTGACAATGGCTCTGAATTATCTCTGCCTCTTAGTATTCACACTTGTGGAACCGCTCCTTGCATGTGTCGGACCTTGCAGAGTCCATTCTAAAGAAAAGAATAGAGCAAGTGAGGGACGCCTGGGTGGCTCAGTTGGTTAAGCAGCTGCCTTCGGCTCAGGTCATGATCCCAGCATCCTGGGATCGAGTCCCATATCGGGCTCCTTGCTCCGCAGGGAGCCTGCTTCTCCATCTGACTCTGCCTTCCACTCTGTCTGCCTGTGCTCGCTCTCGCTCACTCTCTCTGACAAATAAATAAAATCTTTAAAAAAAAAAAAAAAAAAAGAATAGAGCAAGTGAGAGACTGGCACTACCAAGAATAGGTTACAAAAAACTGGCTACTACCTCTGCTCCTCCTCCACAGAGTTCTCAATCTAGAAGCAAGGTGCCATGTTGCAGAGACCCAAATGGCAAGATTGATTTCTTCAGTAAACAACCAACAAGGACCTCAGGCCTGCCAACAGCCAAATGCTTGGGCTTGGAAACAGACCCTCCCCCAGTGGAGCTCTGGGATGACTGCAATCCTAGTCAACATTTGATTGCAGCCTTATGAGTGACCCTGAATCAGACATACCACACCCAAATGCCTGACCCACAGATACTGTGAAACAACAAATGTTTGTTGTTTTAAGTTAAGTTGGGAGGGTAATTTGTTGCATAGCAATAGAAAACTAGTACAGCTAAAATGTTAAATAAGAGGACAAAAAAATAACTATTGGCTTTAAACACATTAGTAACCGAGCAAGAAAGTTTTAATGAAATTGTGAAGACAGAAACAATAGGTTAAGAAGAGAATCATGGGCAAAGAAATGGAGACAATATAACAAATGTAGATAAGTCTTCTAAAAAGTGTGGCTATAAAGCGGACAGCAACTTAGAGAAAGTATGAAGATGGGAGACGAGTTTTTTGTTAAGAAGAGACAGATATTTTAAAGCTTAAATGATGGGGTGCCTGGCTGGCTCAGTTTGAAGAACATGCAAGTCTTAATCTCTAGGTCATGAGTTCAAGCCCCATGTTGGGTGCAGAGATTACATACACACATATGTTTTAAAAATAAATAAAGTTTGGGGCGCCTGGGTGGCTCAGTGGATTAAGCCGCTGCCTTCGGCTCAGGTCATGATCTCAGGGTCCTGGGATCGGGTCCCGCATCGGGCTCTCTGCTCAGCGGGGAGCTTGCTTCCCTCACTCTCTCTCTCTGGCTGCCTCTCTGTCTACTTGTGATTTCTCTCTGTCAAATAAATAAATCTTAAAAAAAATAAATAAATAAATAAATAAATAAAAATAAAAATAAATAAAGTTTAAGTGATGAGGAGTGCCTGGCTGGCTCAATCAGTAGCAGAGCCTACCTAAAATAAATAAATAAATAAATAAATAAATAAATACGTAAATATGTAAATACGTAAATAAATTAATTTAACTGACTCGAAGTCAGGAAGGTGGAAAAATACTCTCAAGGAACTGTGTTCCATTATGAAGAAACTCTTCCAAAAGTTTTTACTGCCTCTCTGCCTTAACTGAAAACTGATTTTCCCAGGACCCTCTTTCCAAGCAGCCCTTTAAAGTGGAAGCTATTAAGTCTCTCACATTCCGCATTCAATGTTGGGAAATGAGACCAGTACCCTTCTTTCTTCCCATGCCACCTCCAGACCATGTAAAATCCTGAACTCCCATGTAAAATCTTTGTTTCTCTGATTCTCATGCTTTTCAGCAACACAGTCTTCTACCTCTGCCTTTTCAGCTAATGACCTGGACATCCTCCACACTCAGTGGGTAGATGGCTGGCAACTACTTTCCACTGCCACTGTCTTTAACATCACCGCTCCTGGGTTATCTCAATACACACATGGATGAGTCATCTAATACCGGTTCCTCAAACCCATCATTCTCAGTAAGCAACTCTATTCTCTGGGTATATCCATTCACAGCCAGTTGGGAATTCACTTAATTGTCTTACAATCATTCATTCATCAAATATTTAACAAGTATCTACTATTTGTTCAGTAGAGAACATATGACAGTCCTTGTTCTCATAAAATAGCTCATATTTTCCACAAAGACAGCATGAAAAGATTGAGGTAAAGTCTAGATAAATTACAACTACATTTCCTTATCAGCTTAGGAACCATGTCAACTCTAGGAAATGGAAATTATTATCTGAAGTGACCTCATGAATCCACGCTATATTCCAGTGATCACTATATCCTTTAACAAGGCTTCTAAAACTACCTTTTCTTTTTCTTTAAGATTTGTTTATTTGAGAAAGAGCACAGAGGAGTGGAGGGATCTGAAGCAGACTCTGAGTTGAGTTCAGAGGCCAACATAGGGTTCCATCCCATGACCCCAAGATCATGACCTGAGCTGAAATCATGAGTTGATGCTTAACCAACTGAGCCCCCAGACACTCTCTGAAACTTTTTTTTTAAAGATTTTATTTATTTATTTGTCAGAGAGAGAGATCACATGTAGGCAGAGAGGTAGGCAGAGAGAGAGAGAGGAGGGAAAGCAGGCTCCCTGCTGAACAGAGAGCCCAATGTGCTGCTCAATCCCAGGACCCTGGGATCAAGACCTGAGCTGAAGGCACAGGCTTAACCCACTGAGCCACCCAGGCGCCCCTGAAACTACTTTTTAAATAATGTATGCTAAAACACTGCCAGAGTTTAGTATCATAGTTATCAATCTATAAACATACTGCCATGCTGCCCAATACACTAATCACTAGTTACAGTGGCTATTTAAATTAATCTTAACAAAATTAACAATTTTAATTATTTCTCAACACTTACATACGAGCCACATCTGGAAGTGTTCAGTAAGCACACAGGACCAGTAGCTTCTGTACTGAATGGGATATAAAACGTTTCTATCACCACCGAAAGTTCTATTGGACAGTGCCAGCCTAAAGTTTTTAGTATTCATTTCATTCCTCTCAGAAAAAGTGTTAAAAAGACAGGTATCGGGGCACCTGGGTGGCTCAGTCGTTACACGTCTAACTTCGGCTCAGGTCATGATCCCGGGATCCTGGGATCAAGTCCCTCATCGGGCTCCCTGCTAGGCGGTGAGCCTGCTTCTCCCACTCCTACTCTCCCTGCTCTCCCCCACCCCTGTCAAATAAATAAATAAAATCTTAAAAAAAAAAAAAAAAAGAAAGATAGGTATCATTTTCCAGTCTCCTGAGAACGCCCTGGGGCTCCTCAATATCCTAAAGGAATTCCACAAATCAGGCCTCAATTACCACCATCACCATACCCTATCATCACCATCAGGGTGTTGATTTTTACTGAGTACTTAGTATATTCCAAACACTTTATTAAAAGCTTTATGAGTATTGGGGTGTCTGGGTGACTCAGTGGGTGAGAGCCTCTGTCTTCAGCTCAGGTCATGATCCCAGGGTCCTGGGGTTGAGCCCTGCATCAGGCTCTCTGCTCAGTGGGGAGCCCGCTTCCCCGTTTCTCTCTGCCTGCCTCTCTGCCTACTTGTGATCTGTCAAATAAATAAATAAATACTTTTAAGAAAAAAAAGCTTTATGAGTATTATTTCATTTATTCTGCACAACAATCACATGAAGTAGGACTATTTTTCCCATTTTATGGATGAGAAAATTAACTGAGTTTTAAACAGTAAAGTAATTCACCCAAAGTTATACAGCTACAAAGTGACAGCAATCCATAGAGTTTAAGCAAATTAACAATGTAATGGTTTTGCCTTTCTCTTTTTTATGATTTTACTTATTTATCTGACAGAGTGATAGGGAGAGAGGGTACACCAGCAGGAGGAGTAGGAGAGGGAGAAGCAGGCTGAGCAAGAAGGGGGCCACGGGGCTTGATCCCAGGACTCTGGGATCATGACCTGATCCAAAGGCAGATGCTTAAGGTCTGAGGCACCCAGGTGCTCCATGATTTTGCTTTTCAAGACAACACGCTACTGGGGCGCCTGGGTGGCTCAGTCGTTGAGCGGCTGCCTTCGACTCAGGTCCTAATGCCAGTGTCATGGGATCGAGCCCCGCATCGCACTGGGCTTCCTGCCCAGCGGGAAGCCTGCTTCTCCGTCTCCCACTCTTCCTGTTTGTATTCCCTCTCTTGCTGTCTCTGTCAAATAAATAAATGAAATCTTTAAAAAAAATAAATAAAAAGACAATACACTATTTAACATAAGGAAGGGAGGATACCAACACCTCACACTAGCACTCAACACTCCAGCAGACCAAACTATTTTCAAATCACTCAATTCACCCTATAGCTTTCTGGTCTTCGGTCTTTACAAACCCTGTTCCCTCTACTTGCACCCTGTTCATTTAGCCTAATCCTAATTATCCTTAAGATCTCATCTCGGATTCTCTAACAATGCTGTTTAGGAATTCATCCTATGAGCTGATATAGAACCCTACTGAAGCACAGGAGCCCACAAACCCCTATTAATTACTCCTCTTCTCTCACCAGAATAAAACTCCTTAAGAATAAGGGACACTGTGCATTATTCATCATGGATTCCATCTGGCCTAGCCCAGGACTTAGAACACAAAAGGTACTCAATAAATATGTGATAAATGAAGGAATAATGAAAAGACACGTAATCAAGTCATTTCACAAGCATGTATTCAACCAAATAAAATGTTATCTAAGTTGACTTTTACACAAACCTATAATCCAATTCAGTCAGAGAACATTAAAAGTACACACTAAATGGCTTAACTGCCATTTAGTTGGCAAGCAAGTATTTCACAAACATTTTTTTCCCACATAATATATAAAAGAATACATAAACTAAAGGTCAGAAAATAACAGCTTCTCTTGAGGGTGAAGAAAATGCTCTAAAATTGATTGTGGTGATAGTCACACCAAAAAAAATGAATTATACACTTTAAATGAGTGAACTGTCTGGTGTATGAATTATCTCTCAATAAAGCTGTTATAAATAAAAACAAAAGGCCTTCAGAAGCTAAACTTAAATTATGAAAACAAATACTAAGCCTGCCAAAAAAAAAAAAAAAAAAAAGATAAAATACATTACATTTATGCAATTTTAAAATAGCTAAACCATATTATTGCACAAAATTTCACTGGTTAGGAAAAACAAGAACTTGGAAACAGTGACTGCACTGCCTTCAGGAACAATGTGATGGGGCAGGAAACTTACTTTTCCCTAAGAACTCTTGTATACTTTCTGATTTGGTATGTGCATTACCTTTTTTTTTAAATGAGTGTAAGTTATTAGTATATTAAAAAAACAAAATAACAAAAATGTCATATCTGTCTTTAATATAAGTATACTTACATAAGTATACTTATACTGCCTATTTTATTCTGAAAAGAATAAAAACTTTAATATATGTTTTTAAAAAATCAACCCAGGGAAGTAAAAAGCTGACAAAGTCCTACATCTGTTTCACCTCTCACTAAATAGCATTTATTCATACTTCTGTTATTAGACATTATAACCATGAAAAATTCTTCCTTACCCAACACTCTGACACATCTTCAAACAATGACACACTTGATCATTGCCTTCTCCTTAAAAACTTCCTCTCCGTCACTACTAGTACCTCACATTCTCCTGCTTTTCCTAACCCAATGACCTTTTATTAATTTCCTTTGCCAGTTTTCTCCTCATCTCCCCAAAAGGTATCTGGAAGGTAGTTCCATGAAGGCAGGGATTTCTGTCAATTTTGTTCACTACTGTATCCCCAATGGCTAAAAAAGTACCTAGAACAATACTCAATAAAATAACCATTGAATGAATCAGTGCCCCCAAGGGTCAGATACTGAAGAGCTATAGAAATAAATTATATTCTATATAACCTGTATGCTGTTTACTTCATTACATTTGTCTGAAAATTGATAAAGAATGTACTGATTTTTTTATTATATATATAAATATACTATTTATATATAATAGTATATATAAATACTTAATTCCCCGGTCTTCCATGGAAGTTTTGATAGGATATGTGTAAAACACACATTTAACAATCTGCTACTACTTCTAAAAGCATAAACCTAGAACAGAAGAGGAGCTGTTGCTGTAAGAACCTTCACTTTTATCTTGCTTCCAGTACTAATGTTGAATTAACAAACTGACATACTTACCTGACTTTAGTAATGGTGGGGAGAGGGGAGAGCTCACTAAATTCAACAAGAACATCACAGTAAAGACTAGCAAGCGACATTTCTTGAAAAATAAAATGTAGTATTTTTTTTAGGCACAAGAAATTCTAAAGAGAAACAGGCCACTTCTACCTGATACTTTCACCCAAATCCCATGACTTCATTCCCACAAAGAAGCACATCCCACTGTCTGCCATGCAAATGTAATTTTAGCAATATACGCACAAAGTTTCACCTGGTATCTTAGTTCACATTTGTCCTCATTCATACCCAGTTAAAGTATAATTTAAAAGCCAAAACTAAGTAGGTGAATTTTCATTTTTCCTTCTAAGTAACTAGTCCAAATCAAAAGTATTCATTTACCAACTTCTAATTTGATTTGTTTGAATACATTTAATTGAATCTTTTAGAATTACATACTGGACACTCTCACTTAATAGCTATTGTATCATCTGTTGCCTAAAGTCTGAAGCAGAAGTATTTCTAGAAGATCGTAGTTTGCTCATTAATTAAGCATGTTAAAAAAGGCAATGATCCGCAACTACTGACACTCACATCTGTATATTTCTCTCTTGGGTTACAGGAAAGCACTTCTCTGGCTCTGTTCCCAAATAAATTGAGTAAGCCTTGGGAAAGTCACTGCTTAAATTCCATTTCATGACGGCTTCTCTTCCTCCACAAATAAAATATTGAGAGTCATGCCTACTTCCATCCTTTATACAATACATGTCCATCACAGGACCGTTTTTCTGAGCAAGAAACAGCTTAAATGACACTAATTGATAGGTAAGGTCAGTGAATACTGTAATCTAATAAGGTGCAGGAATCGAGAAAAGATTCTGATTTAATGAATGAAGTTGTGAAACACTGATGTGAAGAACACTGAACACTGTTTACTCTTAGTAACATGTATCTACCTATCAATTGAGATACATGTCCCCAAAATGTTATTAAAGAGCATTTTAAAAGCACTAGACTCCAAGAACAGTTCTCAGAAATTGAGGGACCTCCCGGGAAAAAAAAAAAAAAAAAGGATTATTCCACTTCCATTTTTAAACTGTCTAATAACATCTGCAACTGAGAAATAAAAATAATCCCCAATAACTGAGTTGAACACAAAATGTTTAAATGTCAAGGTCTGTTGAAAAACGAGCTGTAAAAGACAGCTGTGCTTTAAAACTTTAAGTATTTTTCATATAATTAGCTCCAATAGAACTGTTCAAATCATCCAGCCAAAGCAGTCAACCACAACCACCTGCAACTATTACTCAAAAACGTATCTTCCAAAGCAACCATCTGATTTTTTAGGCCTTCTCTTAAGGGGACAGGATAAAGCTTATAAGTGAGGTGATATAAAGAGATCTTTCAGGCACAGAGAAAAGACTGGACGGTAACACCTTTAAAGAACTAGGTGTAATGGGACCTATTCCCTTTTGCTGCTGCCAGAATGAAGTTGTCTTAATCCAAGATCTCACTCTTCTTAAAGGGTGTAAAACTTTAAACCCAGCCACCCTCACAAAGTACCCACCTGCGCCAAAAGCAGAGGGAGTCTCTTCCCTCCCGACTCATCTCGCCAGGAGGGAAAATATTAATAACCAAACCCTAAAGTAGAAATGTGAGACCTAGTGCAATAGCTTCTCCAACTGTCTCAAAGGCAACATCCACAGCTCATCTTCCTTTTGAAATACAACCCTTCATCTCCTAGCTTACCATTTCACAGAAGGAAAAAAAATCCTCACCTCTTTCCACATTTTACATCAGTCGCCTAAACACACAGGTCTACCCTGACCGCACCCCAACCTCCTCATGGCTCCCCAGTTTCTCCATCTCGCCACTACCTCGCCCGCAACATCAGGCTTCAAACCCTCCACAGCTCTCCAAACGCCCAGAACCCCTATCTCCCATCTCCCACCTCGGGCTCCCCACATCTACCGCCTCAGCTCCCGCCCATTCCTGGAGCTCGGTGGGGTGGAGCCCGCGGGGGGCTGGGGTGGGGTGGGGTGGGGTGGGGTGGGGTCCGCTCCTCCCCGAACTTTCCCATCCCCCCCCCCCGGTAGGGAGAGGAGGGGGAGGGGGTCCTGAAGCCTCACCTACAGCTCCGCCCCTCCCCGGGGGCGCGCTGCCCAGCCCTAGCCAGGGCCGTGAGGAAGAAGCAAGCTAAGAAAAGGCAAAAAAAAAAAAAAAAAAAAAAGCCTCAGCGCCAGCGGCAGGCGGGAAGCTCTCCGTCCCGCCCGACTTCCGAGCTGCCGCCACGGCGGCCGTCTCACCCTCCTCAGGGCTGCCGCTATTGCTGCTGCTGCCGCCCGGACGCCGCCACCGCCGCCGCCGCCGCCACTACCGCTGCTGCCGCCGCCGCCGCCACCACAGCCACAGTACGGCCCCAGCGCCCACCGACGTCACTGCGCCCCGCCCCCTGCGCGAGACACCTAGCCCCGCCCCGGGCCGCGAGACACCGCGAGCTCCGCCTCCTCCCGAGAGGGCCACCTACCCTTCCCGCACCCTCCAGGGAGTGCGAGTTGGCAGCCCACAGTCCTCCGGCGCCTTCAGGAGGAAGGCGGGTCACGGGCTGGGAGTGGGGTGACTCAAGGTTCCGGCGGCGATTGCGCGCCCAAGCAGAGCAACGGGCGCGGGGCGTCCACACCCCGCACGCGCGGCCCCTGCGGCCACGGGAAGGGAAAGCCGGAGCCCGCTCCGGGAAGAAGCGGTAGGTGGGAGCGAGGCAAGCCGGCGTTTGTCTCCTTCTGCTTGCCGTAGGAAGTGGACCGGCCAGGCCCGAAGAGCGGAATCGTCGCTTCCCCAAACCTTAGAGTCGCCCCACCCCCTCCTTGGCGGGGCCCGTTACACAGGCCCCAGGATCGCCACTGCTGTAGGGGAGTAGGTCTAGCAGTGTGGTATACTCTGGGCTGCGCCCACGAGGCCGCGGGGGAAACCCTTTGTCCGACGGAAATTGAATTTTTCCCCCACCCTTAGTTTTTACGAATGTGGTCGCGGGGCTGTGCACTCGACCTTAGGGAAAGAACTTTGGCGTCGCAGAAGACCCACGCTAGTGTACGTGGTTTTTGTGTGGGAGCCCGGCGGGAGAGCAGAGCGTGGGCGGAATTTAAGATGCACATTCAGCTCCTGCGATGTGCCAAATGCGGAGCTACGTTTTCTTAGTTGGTCTTCACAGCAGCTAGGCGCGTCTACTAAGCAAATGGTACCTTTTTTCAGGAAACCCAATTTTCTTGTACTGAATTGCAGTCAGCTTTTCTTTTGTTGGAGTCATGCAAAGAGGGCAGCTACATCCATTAATTTACGAATGTAGGTAAACTATCCCTAATCAAGAAAGTAGGAGTGATGTGATATATATTCGCCCCAGTCTTTTAGGTTGTATCAGGTAATTTAAAATGCCCTTAGAAGGGGTTGACTCATATTTTACCCCTCCTTATTCTCCACCACAATTAACCAATTTACACTCCTTCATAATCCCACTAACATTTTCCCGTCTGTCCTCAGTAGTCATATTCATTCATTCACCAAATTCTACAGTGACATCCTGCCCAGACTCTGCTCCCTTCCAGATTACCACACACTTGGATTATTACAGTTCCCCGTCCTGCTGTACCGTCGCCCCCTTCAGTACATTCAACATATGCCTACCAATTGTTGGACTGTGCTGCCAAAGAAGATTGTAGAGCTGCCAAAGAAGCATCCTAAAATACTTCATGTTTTTAGACATCTGGCTTTTTACCCTCCCCCCCCCCAAAAAAAAGCCATCTTTCTTCGACTGTTTTTCAAGATCTTTCTCATCTAACTGCTGATCTGCTCATCCTGTTACTCCCCAGCAGTGTGGGAGGTTTAAAAAACAAAGTGGGAGTTGTATCCTAGTTTCCATTCTGCCATGCTCTACTTGAATGACCTTGGCAAAATCACTTTATTTCTGGGTTCTACTTTTCTTAACTGTAAAATAGAGTGTGAACTCGATGTCTGAGATCTGCTATGTCGCTAAAATAATGTGGATCTGCAGAGTTACTGTGTTAAGCACTAGATTATACATACACAGGGTGCTATCAATATCACAGACTGAGAATTGTGGTGGTTTGTTTTTTTGTGTTGGGGGTGTTATTTTTTGGTTTTCTGCCCTTCCGCTGGTCGTTTTTTCTTATTTCCTACTCTGCCCCAGACGTTTTGTTTTGTTTTGTTTTGTTTTGTTTTAACTTACGCTTTATATTTTTTCGTTAAGGCCAGCTGAGTGCACCCTTGGGTAGCACATATATTAAAATTGGAATGATAGAAGATCAGTGTAGATCCTGTGCAAAGATGACACACAAATTAATGAAGCATTCCATAATTTTCAAACTAATGTAACACTGGTTGTCAATTATACTTCAATTACAAAAAAAAAAAAAAAAGAAAAAGAAAGAAAGAAAACTAGGGGGCACCTGGGTGGCTCAGTCAGTTAAGCATCTGCCTTCAGCTCAGGTCATGATCCCAGGGTCCTAGGATCAAGCCCCATATTGGGGTCTCTGCTCAGAGGGGACTCTGCTTCTTCCCCCGCTCTTGCGTGCTCTCTCGCTCTCTCTCTCTCTCTCTCTCATTCCCTCTCAAATAAATAAAATCTTTTAAAATAATAGTAATAAAAATAAATTAAAAATAAATTTTAAAAAAGCTAGCTAAGTACAGGCATGCATTACCTCTTCTTCCTGAGACCCATTAAAATGCTAAAATGCTAATAAAGGAATTTTTAAAATGATACAAAACCCATTCATAATAGAAAATGGGAAAAGAAAAAGAAAAAAAAAGAAAAGAAAATGGGAAGACCACCAAAACACATATATATATTTTTAAATTTACACCCCAAGTGAGTGCAGTCTGACTAAACAAAATGAAAGAAACCATAATGTGGAGTAGGTGCAGGAGGTACTGAGGCCAACAGGAAGATGAAATAAAGACCTTGATACAGAACTGAAGAACCCTTCCTTATCTCCGATACAGTATGTAGGCATTTATCCCAGGCTAAAAATCAAGCGTTCTCATAATCTCTGGGGAGGATTTGGGCTGCTGTTTGAGTAAATAATGACTAAGAATGAAACTAGTCTTCACTGGCACAATAGCTGGTTTTCTACCCACTCACCCTTGAGTGAAGTTGTGCAAGTTGGCAAGACCCTCCCAAGTTCACAAGATTCCTAATCAGCATTCCAATTACTTCATCTTAAACATGAACAGACAACCAAGGATTAGATTAATAGCTACTTAAAAGAAGTCTCCAATTTAGGGGGAGGGGAGAAAGATAAACTGAAAATGTGGCCATAGAGGAAGTAGAGAAACTTCAGAGAACTTAAAATATAATAATTAGTATGCTCATGGACTTTTTATTACACTTATGAAACAAGAATAACATACATAGTATACTTAGTATATAACAATCAAAGAATAAAAAGTAAGTCTTGAAATCATAAATAAGAAATTGCCAAAATTAGGGGTGCCTGGGTGGCTTAGTTGTTTAAGCACCTGTCTTTGGCTCAGGTCAAAAATCCCAGGAACCTGGAATAAAGGCTCCCTGCTCAGCAGCAAGTCGGCTTCTCCCTCTGCCTCTCCCCCTCCCCAGCTTGTGAGCGCACTCTCTCAAACAAATAAATAAACTCTTAAAAAAAAAAAAAAAAAGAAAGAAATTGCCAAAATTATAAATTCACTTGACGTGTTAAAAGAGAAAGTGAATGAATTTTTTACAAATAGAAGAAATAGAGGGCACCTATCTACCTCAGTTAGGAGAACACATGACTCTTGATCTAATAAGTAAATAAACTTTAAAAAAAAATGCAAAGAAATGGAAATTGCAAGAGAAAATATATGAGAAAGAATCAATCCAATAGGACTAATATTACAAGAGAAAGAGAAAACAAAGTAAATAAAGAATGGAAAATTACTCAAAAATAATGGAAGAAAATTTCACAGAGCTTAAAGTGTCTACTCACGCAGAGCAAAAACAAAGAAAAAACAACCTTGTAAAAATGTTAGAACTGCAAAAATAGAGATCTTTAATTTCCAAAGGGGGGGGGGAATAAGTGACCCAAAAACAAGCTGACATTAGAACTCTTAACAGCAACTCTAAATATAAAAAGATAACAAAGAGTTTCAAGTTTCTTAGGGAAATACTTCTTGAACCTCACAACCTAAGGGAAAAAATACCAATTTTTTAAAAATTCCACTCCTAGCTAAATTATCATTAAGTAAAGAGCAGGATGAAGACATTTATGGGTCTGCAGGGATTCATAAAGTTAAACTTTTTTTTTTATGATTTTATTTATTTATTTCACAAAGAGAGGAACAGAGAGAGGGAGCACAAACAGGGGGAGCAGAAGAGGGAGAGGGAAAAGCAGACTCCTGGCTAAGTGGGACTCTTTGGTGGGGGTTCAATCCCAGGACCCTAAGATGATGATCTGAACCAAAGGAAGAAACTTAACAGACTGAGCCACACAGGTGCCCCTCAAAAACCCTTTTTATTTTTTTTTCCAATTTTTTTTTAAATTTTTTATAAACATGATATATTTTTATCCCCAGGGGTACAGTTTTGTGAATCGCCAGGTTTACACACTTCACAGCATTCACCATAGCACATACCCTTCCCAATGTCCATAACCCCACCCCCCTCCTCCCAATCCCTCTCCCCGCAGCAACCCTCAGTTTGTTTTGTGAGATTAAGAGTCACTTAAATCAAAAACCCTTTTTATTTTATTTTTTTTAATTGCTCCCAATTGGGAACCACTTCTTTTTTTTTTTTTAAAGATTTTATTTATTTATTTGATAGAGAGAGATCACAAGTAGGCAGAGAGGCAGGCAGAGAGAGAGGAGGAAGCAGGCTCCTTGCTGAGCAGCGAGCCCGATGTGGGACTCGATCCCAGGACGCTGAGATCATGACCTGAGCTGAAGGCAGCGGCTTAACCCACTGAGCCACCCAGGCACCCCAAAAACCCTTTTTAAATAGAGTTCCTTGAAGACACCCTTAAGCAAAATGAGATAGAAAATAGGTCATTTGACAATATCATATTTAAGGATTACTGGATCTAATTCGGGGAGGTCCCAAGAACTCCAGACTAGACTGGCATGGAAAGAGAGGAGCTCTCGAAGAGAAATCCGAAAAACAAAGAATTCAACTGAATAACTAATTATTGTGATAGAAGGCTTAGAAAATGCTGTTTTCTGGTGTTCAACTTTTAGACCCAACATATTAATAAATTATAAATAATCTTGCTATCATTAAAGCATAGTTTGTAAATTTATACCATGGGCAATATACAGGAAAATATACAGTAGATAGTTTAAGACATGGAACATACAGAGGCAAAAAGGTAGAAATAAAGCTAAAGCATTGAAGAGATTATGTTTATTATTGGCAGAACTTCTCTAGTTATTAAAACGTATTGTTCAAAGTAGGAAAAGTAACTAATGGAGGAGCAAGTAATTGTTAGTCTATACTGAAAGGGTAGGAAGACACAAGATACAAGGTTTATAAGTAAGCTAAGTTGTCATCGATCTAGGTAGTTCATCAAGAAATGGCAGCAGAAGACTTAATAGTGTTATAATGGCAATATTTTGCCCCTATTTTTTCTGCAGATTCTATGCAATCCTATTAAAATCTCAGCTACCTTTTGTTTTTCCCCCCAAAATTGACAAGTTGTGTCCCTCACATGGAAGTGTAAGGGACAGAGGATAGCCAAAATAATCCTTAAAAAGAAAAAAAGGAAAACCCATTCTTCTTGATTTCAGAACTGACTACAAAGCTACAGTGATCTAGATAGTGTAGAACTGGAAAAGTAATGAACATATCTATCACTGAAATGGACTTAAATGTTCAGAAATAACCCATACATTTATGGACAATTAATTTTCAACAAGAATGTCAAGGTAATTCAATGCAAAAAGAATAGTCTTTTTTTTAAGATTTTATTTATTCATTTGAGAGAGAAAGCATAAGCAGGGGGAGGGGCAGAGACAGAGAGAGAAGCAGAATCCCCACTAAGCTGGGAGCCCGTGTGGGGCTTGATCCCAGGACCTGGAGATCATAACCCAAGCTGAAGGCAGCCACTTAACTGACTGAGCCATCCACACCCCCCAAGAATAATCTTTTTAACAAAGGATGCTGTAACAATTGTATATCCAAATGCAAAAGAATGAAACTGGACCCTTATATCACATTTACAAAAATTAATTTTAAATGGACCATAGACCTAAATATAATTAGTTAAAAATATAATACTCTTAGAGAAAAAACAGGTATAAATCTGTGTGACCTTCGATTATAGCTTTTTAGCTATGAAACCAAACATACAAATGACAAAAGAAAAAAAAGTAGCGAAACTGGACTTCACCAAAATGGAAAACTTTTGTATTATTTAGCCTTAAAAAGGAAGGAAATCCTGACCATGTTACAACATGAATAAGTCTTGGAGACATGATGCCAAGTGAAATAACCCAGTCACAGAAGGACTGTATATTGTATGATTCCATCTATATGAGATAACTAGAGTAGTCAAATTCATAGAGTCAGAAAGTAAAAGGGGGTTGAAGAAGGGAGAATACAGAGTTAGTGTTTAGTACTTCCCAAACTTCAGTTTGGGAAGCTGAAGTTCTGGAAATGATCATGGTCATGATTGTGTATCAATATGCATGCCCTTAATACCATACAACTGTACATTTAAAAATGGTTAAAATGGTAACTTTTATGCTGTATATATTTTACCACAATAAAAAAAAAAAATTATCTCTTATACTTCAAGTATACTAGTTGGGACTAAATTGTGTCTCTTCAAAGTTCCTCACCCTTTCCCAAACCTTCAACATACTTGGAGAGAGGCCTTCAAAAAGGTAATTAAGTGTAAATGAGGTTGTAAGAGTGGAACCCTAACCCAATGGGACTGGTGTCCTTGTAGGAAAAGGAAGAGACACTTGGGGAATATGCACAGAGAAAAGGTCACATGAAGACACAACCTAAAGATGGCCATTTGCAAACTGGTCAAACCTGCAGACACCTTGATCTTAGATACCCAGCCTCCAGAACTGTGAGAAATAAATTTTTGTTGTTTAACCCATGATATTTTGTTAATGTATCCCTCCCAAACTAATACAGATTTTGATACTGAGAAGTGAGATGTTACCTGCAACAAATACCTTAAAAAATGTAGAAGTAGCTTTGGAATTGGATTATGATTAAAGGCTACAAGAGTCTTGAAGTGCATGTTAGAAAAAGCCTAGCATGCCTTGAAGAGAGACTGTTGGTACAAAAATGGATATCAAAGGTGATTCTGGTGAGCTCTCGAACAGAAATGAGCATGTTGCTGAAAACTGGTGGAAAGGTGACCCTTATCAAATGGCAAAGAAATTGGCCAAATTATGTTCTCATATTTTATGGAAAGTAGAATTTTTTTAAAGATTTTATTTATTTGAGAGAGAGAGAGAGAGAGCGCGAGCACAACCGGGGTGCAGAGGGAAAGGGAGATGCAGGCTCCCCTCTGAGTAAGAAGCCTGATGGGGACTCGATCCCAGGACCCTGGGATCATGTCCTGAGTCAAAGGCAGATGCTTAGTTGACTGAGCCACCCAGGCACCCCTGGAAAGTAGAATTTAAAAGTAATAAAGTTGAATATTTATAAGCAAAGTGCTGAAGTACAGCCTGAGTTCTTACTGCTTATAGTAAAATGCAGGAGAAGAGAGATAAATTGAAGGAATTAGGCAAAAAGGAAATAGAATTAAAGATTTGGAAAATTCTTAGCCTATCTGTGATATTATGACTTATATTTGGTCACTCAGATAACCAAACATATTTCTCAAATATATCTACTATTCCTGGCTCAGGGCTCCCAAAACCCTTGGAATTTCCTGAGCAATAAAAGCAATGGGAACATCTTTTGTCATGATATTTGGTGACATAAGTGAAACAGATGTCTTGTAACAAGCTCCTTTCCACAACTGGGCTTATGTTAGTAAAGTGACTTTTGGAAAGCCCCTAAGGATAGGGGCCGGTTGCCAGGGGAACGAAACAGGAATAGAGGTTTGGAACTTTCAGTCCCATCCCCACCCCCAACTCTTGGGAAGGGAGAGGGGATGGAGTTTGAATCAATTACCAATGGCCAGTGATTTAATCAATCTTGCCTATGTAATCAAGCCTCCATCAAAAATCCAAAAGGATGGGATTTGGAGAGCTTCTGGGGTAGTGAACACACAGAGGTGAGGGTTAAGTGATGCAAGGGCGTGGTGGGAGCTCTCATCCTTTTACCATACCTTGCCCAATGCCTCGCACCCATCTGGTTGTTCCTGAGTTCTATCCTTTTATAATAAAACAGTAAGAAAGGAAGAACCACTGAGAAGGATGTGTCTCTAAGTTCTGTGAGCCACTCTGGGAAGTTTAAAGAGGGGGTCATGGGAATCTCTGATTCCCTAAGGAGGGGATCATGGGAATCTCTGGTTTATCGCCAACCGGTCAGAAGTACAGGTAATAATTTGAACTTGTATATGGCATCCTGAGTTGGAGGGGAACATTGGAACTTCCGATTTGTAGCCAGTTAGCCAGGGACACAGGTAATAACACAGACTTGCTTCTGGCATATGAAGGAGCAGAAAAGAGTGTGGGGTGACAGCACTCCTATGGGGCTGACCCCTTAACCTGTGGGATCTGATACCATCTCTGCATAGATACTGTCAGAATTGAGTTGGATTATAAGATACACAGCTGGTGTCTAGAGAACTCCTTGGTAATGTGAGGTAACCCACGTCCCTTCCACATGTTGGGATTGAGGGCAGTACTCAATGAGTAGCCATATTACAAAAGAAGAAAAGGTATATTCTACAAAGCACATCAAAGGTGTGACTGGAAAATCATTTAATAAAGAGATCAGGGATGCTATAGGATCCAAGGGCAGGCTGCCCCAAGATGGGTCACTTTGGTGTAAACGTTATTTTGAACTAAAACCAGTTAAAACCCAGCCGATTCAGAAAAAGCTTTTTACCTCCCCCTCAACTCTCTCTTTGTATCAGGAAGAGAGCTATTAATAGAGATTCCTCTTTACCTAAGAAACTTGTCTACATAATAAGGCAACCTTGTTTTTCTAAACATCTTTCACCTTCCTGCTAATGGTCTTTCTCCCCTTTGCATTCTCTTTAACTCATGTAAGCATCATGTTGCCTGACTGTCTTTGGAATTTCCATATCTGTGTAGATTCCCTGTATATATGCTATTAAATTTGATTTTCTGTTAATCTGTCTTGTATCAATTTGATTCTTAGTCCAGCAAGAAGGACCTTGAAGGTAGAGAAAATTCTTCCTCCCAACAGTGTGACTCATGGATTCAGTCAGCCATCTCAGAAGTATGCAGGAATAGAGAGGAGATTATACCAACAGAAACACTGCCAACTTTTAGTAATGGGGACAGAGTCAACAAAATAAAGGAATCCTGTTGGACTTCTGGGATTCTACAGGATGAAAAAAATAGAGCTCTTCCAGTCCCCATTAACCTTCAAGAAAAGGGAGGAATAGCACCAAAAGCTTTTCAGAGATCAGCAGAGCTGTCACTCCTACCATGAGCCCTGAGGATATATGTCTAGGGGTGGAGGACCAAGCTGTATCCTCAGTTTAAGTCGGTCAGGCTGCTACCAACCAGAGCTTCAGGAACAAAGCTACTGCCCAGGACCAAGAAGATGATGCTGCCACCTCCATAGCCCCAGAGGACAAAGTATTAAGCCAGAAAAGATTATACTAGAGCCTTCAAATCTAACGGAATTTGCTTTGCTAAGTTTTGGACTTCCTTTGGATCCACACCCTCTTTCTTCTTTCTCTCTTTTAAAATGAGAATGTTGAGGTCCTGGGTGGCTCAGTCACTAGGCGTCTGCCTTCAACTCAGGTCATGATTCCAGGGTCCTGGGATCAAGCCCCGCCTTAGGCTCACTGCTCAGCAGGAAGCCTGCTTTCTCCTCTCTTGCCTGCTGCTCTGCCTACTTGTGATCTCTCTCTCTGTCAAATAAATAAATAAAATCTTTAAAATAAAATAAAAGGCAATAAAGGTTAAATGTGGTCATATTCAGTCTGTGGTATTTTGTTATGGCAGCCCTAGGAGACTCACTAAGACACTGTCAGGAAAGTGGAAAGACAGTGTATAGAATGGGAAAAAATTTTGCAAACCGTATATCTAGTATTATATCTAGAATATATAAATAACTCTTAAAATGCAACAATAAAAAGATAACCCCATTAAAGAAATGGGTACAAAATGTGAATAGATATTTCTCCAATGATGTACAAGTAGCCAGAAAGAAAATCTCCTAAAAATTGTGTACACCACCTCTGCTTATATCCCATGGCAAAAGCTCACTACATGGTCATTCTTTGCTCAAGGGCAAACTGGAAATACAGCTTTTATTGTGGATGGTCATGGACCCATTGAAATTAAGTTCTATTACTAAAACAAAGAGAAAATGGCTAGCAGCCAACAATGAGATACCTCATATCTCTATCTAGAAAGCAGCTCAGAGGCACAAGGAGATGAAAATATGACAGGTTAGGGACATGAGGATAGAAAAGGCAGTTTCTTGATTTAAATCTACTTAAGAGTCCCAGAAGGAGAATGGAGAGAATGGAGATGAGCTTATATCCATATAATGAGTGATATTTTTTCATATTGATAAAAAACATAAATCTACACATCAAAAGTCACTCAGAAGACTAAGTAAAAAGAAATCCAACCTAGAAAATTCCAGTGAAGCTGACAACATGAAAGATAATACCTTTCTTTCTTTCTTTTTTAACAACATACCTTAAAATCAGTTGCATTATTTTCCTAAGGGCTGCTATAATGGTGCCACAAACTGGGTGGCTTAATATAACAGAAATTTGTTGTATCACAATTCTGAAGTCTAAAAGTCCAAAAGCCATCAAGGTCATCAAGGTCATGCTTCCCCTGAACTGGTAGGGGAAAATCCTTTCTTGCCTCTACCTTGTTTCTGATGATTTGCTAGCAATCCTTGTCATTCCTTGGCTCACAACTGCAAAACTTCAATCTCTGACTCCATTATCATCTGTTATATCTTCATATAACTGTGTCCCTGTGTCTCTTTTCCTCTCCTAAAAGGACCCCAGTCATATAGGATTAATGGGGCACCCTTCTCCAAAATGACCTTATCTTAACTAATTGTATCTGCAGTTGCCCTGTTTCAAACTAAGGTCACATTCTTAGGTACTGGGGCTTAGGGCTTTAACGTAACTTTTTGAGTGACACAATTCAACCCTTAACATCAGTAAAAAAAAAAAAAAAAAAAAAACCTCAGCTTATTTACAAAGGCACCATAATTAGATTGACAGCAGACTTGTTAACACAAAAGGGAAGGCAGAAGACAGAATAATATCCTCAAGTACTCAGAGAAAATAAGTCATCTTGAAATTACATACATAGTAACGCTATTTTATAAGACCAAGGACATAATAAAGACATTTCACATAAACACAAGGTTTATTACCAATTGATCTTCACCAAAGGAAAATATAAGTGACACTTCAGGAAAAAAAAAAAAAAATCCTAGAAAAAAGTTCTGAAAGACAGGAATGTGGTGATCAAAGAAATTAATGAACAAGGGGAGATATCTAAATACACTTAGCTGGGAGCACCTGGGTGGCTCAGTGGGCTAAGCATCTGCCTTCGGCTCAGGTCATGATCCCAGGGTCTTGGGATCAAGCCCCACATCAGGCTCCCAGCTCAGTGGAAAGCGTGTTTCTCCCTCTCCCACTCCCCCTGCTTGTGTTCCCTCTCTCACTGTGTCTCTCTCTGTCAAATAAATGACTAAAATCTTTCTTTTTAAAAGATTTTATTTAATTGACAGAGAGAGAGGGTGAGATCACTATAAGGGCCTGGTTGGCCAGAGGGAGCCATTTCCTTGTGGCCTTGGTTTGACCCTGCCCTTCCCAGAGGAACTTGCTTGCAGGCCCCCAATATAGGGGCGGGCCAGTCCAGATGGAAACATCCAATCAGTGGGGTGCACATATATTTACTATGGTAAATTGAAATTTGATTGGTCACCCGTATTGCCGACCTAGCATGACTGTGCAGTTTTCCCTGTGTATTGCAATTTCATTGGCCACCTGTGTGTGGGCAGGGCTCAACTCCCCCCCCCCACCTCTATAAAAGTTAGTCTGTGAGGTTGGGAGTGGTAGTCGTGGGGCCCGCATCCTCCGGGGTATCATGAGCTTCACTGGGGAGCGGGGAGCAGGGGGCGGTCCCGCTGGGTAGGGGAGTCCTTGGGGTCAGTGTCTCGTCATCACCTCTTTTTAAGAGAGCCCTGCTGGTCGATTTGATTTTCGATGCTTGGCACGAAATAAAGCTTTGCTTGACTTTCACTTTGTGTCTGTCTTGTTCCTTTGATCACGGACCCTAACAATCCTAAGTAGGCAGAGAGGCAGGCAGAGACAGAGGGGCAACAGGCTCCCCAATGAGCAAAGAGCCTGATGCGGGGCTCCATCCCAGGACCCTGGGATCATGACCTGAGCCAAAGGCAGAGGCTTAACTCACTGAGCCACCCAGGTACCACAAATAAATGAATAAAATCTTTTGAAAAAAAAATAAATAAATACACATAGTTTATAACTTTATAAAACTGATTGAAGAAGAAATAGTAAGCCTGAATATTTCTATAAAAAAGAAATTTGGTAGTAAAAAACTCTCTCATTTAAAAAAAACAGTTCAGAAGTTTTTACAAATCAGTTCTACAAAATATGTAAGGAACAGATAATTTTAAACTTATTTCCAACTCTTCCAGATAACTCATAGAAAAACAGAGTTAGAAAATGCCCCAGTCCAACTCATTTACTGAAGTTAATAATAAAATATGAATACCAAAACCAGACAAGGACAGTTTAAGAACATTAAGTTATAGAACAATTCTCATGAAAGGTACAAAAAATAGTAAGTGGCAAGCCAAACACAATAATATATTTAAAAGATAGTGTGTAATAATTAGGTTGGGTTTATGCTGGATATACAAATGTAATTTAATACTACAAAATTATTGTACTTTGCCAAATTAAGGTATTAAAGAAAAAACATGTATAATAGATACACAAAAAAATTTGATACTCTAATACTCATTTTATGATACAAATTCTAGCAAAACACCTCCTGTCCTAGCGATGCATGTCACCGCTAAGGGCAGAGGCACCAGAGGCTGTGGAGTGTGGGAGCTGTGGACGCCCTCCACTCTGTGCCCCACCAGCCTCAGCTCCGTGACCTGCCAGCCGGCTGGAATCACAGAGATTAGCAAGTGGCTGCCTGAACTGTTTTCCAAAGGATAAACAGTACAAGTCATTGAAACAGCAGCTCACCAAGAAAAATCCCATTAAAAAAAAAAAAAAGATTTTGTTAATTTGAGGCACCTGGGTGGCTCAGTTGTTGGGTGCCTGCCTTCAGCTCAGGTCACGATCCCAGGGTCCTGGGATTGAGCCCCACATCAGGCTCTCTGCTCAGCGGGAAGCCTGCTTCTCCCTCTCCCACTTCCCCTGCTTGTGTTCCTTCTCTCGCTATTTCGAAAGAAATAAATAGGTAAAATCTTTAAAATATATATATTTTTTGTTATTTTAAAGTAACCTCTACACCCAAACTCAGAATCCTGAGATCAAAAGTCACATGCTCTACCAAATAAGCCAGGCAGACACCCCAAGAAAATCCTATTGGTCTGGGGGGGACACAACTTCCAGCAGCCACAAGGGTGCTGCTGTTCAGGTGCCCTCTGAAATGAGCTCTTTCTCAGAAGGTTTTATGCAGATTCTGTGCACTGATGGGGAAACTGCAAATCAAACTCAAACACAGCACTTCTCAGTTAAAAAAAAATAGAGGCCAGCAGAATTGCAGAAGAGAGAACTCGAACTAAAGCTTGTCAGCAGTAGAGCCCAGCCCCCATGAACACTGTCTCTGTTGTTGCTCTGAACTCAGACCTGGGTGTCTCCAGAGGAAAAGATAAGCCAGTCATGGCCTCTAACTTGAAAACTGGAAATGTAGTGAAAGGTTCAGAGGACAGGAACAAGAAATCACTAAGGTAGCCTGTATTTGCAAATCAAGTCAGTTCTTCAGCACCTGTCATGAAAGAATGGTCATGATGTGGGACGTACATGGTCCTTCACAACCAAGGCCACAGTTCCTAGCCACACCCTGGTGGTTACTGCATTGGCTATGAGTCCAGACATGTCACAGCTGTGTCCTGCTCTTGGGACAGCACCCTGCTTCTGTGGGATGTTGGGACTCGTGTACAGAGAGCCTCCGTCTCTGGGAACCCAGTCACTTAGCTGCACTAGGTCCCCCAAGAACAACATACACAGACTCCTGAAGATAAAACCATCAGATTATGGACAGTCGGGGGCTGCAGGTGCCTCATGCATTTCCTACAAAGCAGCAATATTCAGACTTCTGCAAGGTCAGCAAGGACAGACACAAATATGTATCCTGCAGCAACGGCTTTGGAGGGGAAAACTGTGAAGCCACATTATGGAACATAAGGCCGACATGGAACAGAAAATGAGAATATAAGGGCATTTCCAGACTCTTGTATCCTGCATCTTTCTACCAAGAGCACTGGCCTCAATGCCTATAATTGCTACTTTATTACATGACATGATTGCAGAGTCACATTTTGGAACCAATATACTGGAGCCTGCTTGTTCACCTTGTCCCTGGATAGATTAGGACCTTTGACTTCCCTGGCTGTTGGTGACACTGTCTCCTTATAGTATGCAAGTTTCAGCAGAGGAATTCACCTGCTCAGAGAGGACCACATCTGAGGGCTGGAATTGCAGGAAGTGGCAGATTTCTGAGGCCAAGTGTCATTTCACTGAACAATATCAAACCATGGCCAGTCAAAAATAAAAACAAAAGCAAAAAAACCTTTTAGCAAAGCAATTATGGAGGAGAAATTTAATCTACTAGAGAGCTATTTTTGAGGGTCAGATTGTAATCTCAGGGTCGTGAGTTCAAGCCCCATGTTGAGCTCCACTTAGAAAAAAAGCCTACTGGTCTTAAAAATGATTATAGTAAAGAATAATAATAATACAAAAATTAATAAAAATGCTTATAGCAAGCCTTACCATTCATGGAAAAACATTAAAACCATTCTCTTTAAAATCAGTAATAAGGCAGATCCACTATTGTCTCTCCCATTCAACATCATATCATTGTCCTAACTAGCATATTAACACAAGAACAGACATTTATAAGGATCAAAGAGGAAGAGACAAAAATATTATTATCAACAACTGATATGATGGTCAGCTTTAGAGTTTCTTACATAAAAGAACTGTTAGACTAGGGGCGCCTGGGTGGCTCAGTGAGTTAAGCCTCTGCGCTCCGCTCAGGTCATGATCTCAAGGTCCTGGGATCAAGCCCCGCATCGAGCTCTCTGCTCCGCAAGCAAGGAGCCTGCTTCTCCATCTCTCTCTGCCTGCCTCTCTGCCTACTGATCGCTCTCTATCAAATAAATAGATAAAATCTTAAAAAAAAAAAAAAGAACTGTTAGACTAACCACTTGAGTTAATAAAATGACTTAATAGTGTACCTAGACACAAAATAGATATACAAAAATCAAGCATATGCTATACCCTGGTTAGGAAATGTAATTTTTTTCCTTTTTTTAAGAAAATGTAATTTTAAGGGGCACCTGGGTGGCTCAGTCATTAAGTGTCTGCCTTAGGCTCAGGTCATCATCCCAAGGTCCTGGGATCAAGCCCTGCCTTGGGCTCCCCGCTCAGTGGGAAGTCTGGTTTCCCTCTCCCACCGCCCCCGCCCCGCACTTCTGTTACCTCTCTCACCATCTCTCTCTCTGTCAAATAAAATCTTTAAGTAAAAATCTGTAAAAAAAAAAAAAAAAAAAAAAAAAACAACTTAAAAAAAATGTAGTTTTGGGACGCCTGGGTGGCTCAGTTGGTTAAGCAGCTGCCTTCGGCTCAGGTCATGATCCCAGCGTCCTGGGATCGAGTCCCGCATCGGGCTCCTTGCTCGGCAGGGAGCCTACTTCTCCCTCTGCCTACCATTCTGTCCGCCTGTACTCGCTCTCTCTCCCTCTCTCTCTCTGACAAATAAATAAATAAAATCTTTTAAAAAAAAAAATCATTTATAAAAAAAAAATGTAGTTTTAAAAAGATAATCAGAGAAAAAGATATACAAATTACCCATAAAATATGACAAAACATTCAACTTCATTTATGATTTAAAAAATGTAAATTAGGGCACCTGAGTGGCTCAGTGGGTTAAGGCATCTGCTTTTGGCCCAGGTTGTGATCCCAGAGTCCTGGGATCGAGTCCGATGTTGGACTCTCTGCTCAGCAGGGAACCTGCTTCCCTTCCTCTCTCTCTGCCTGTCTCTCCGCCTCTCTGTCAAATAAATAAATAAAATATTTTTAAAAAATTTTTAAAAATGTACATTAAAAATACAATGAAATATTATCTCTCATTATCAGATTGCCAAAAATTCAAAAGTTGACCACACGCTGTTGGTGAGGCGGTGAGGAAAAAGTCACTCTCATACATTGTGAGAGAGAATGTATAATAGTGCAACCCCTCTAAAGGATTATTAGTCATTATCTAACAAAAATACATATACATGTACCCTTTGACTCAGCTATGCATTTTCGAGATATTTACCCTAAAAAAGTACCACCACAAACATTAAACAATATATATATATATATATATATATATATATATATAAAGTAATTCATTCAGGCATTTTTGTAGTAGTAAAATATTGCAAATACAGTTTGACAAACTATGCTTCATACATATAATAAAGAAATGGAATTGTGAAAAAGACCAATGATTTCCACAGACTGATACAGAGAGATTTGTAGGTATGTTGTTAAGTGCAAAAGAGTCTATGATATGCTACTTTTTGTATAAGAAAGTAGAAATATTTGTTTATTTTCTGGAAAAGCAAGCAAACAAACAAACAAAGAGGGGCACCTGAATGGCTCTGTCAATTCAACAACCAACTCTGGATTTCAGCTCAGGTTGTGATCTCGGGGTTGTGGGACGGAACCCCACCTTGGGCTCTGTGCTGGGTGTGGAGCTGCTTAAGATTCTTTCTCTCTTGTGCGTGCACGCGCGCCTTCTGCCCCTCCCCATCTCTAAAAAAAAGTGAAACAAAGAAGAATAAATCAAATCCTAATTAGTAGTTACTGTATAAATCTGCTGAGGCTACCACAAAATACCACAGCCTGGGTGGCATAAGCAACAGAAATGTATATTCTCGGGGCGCCTGGGTGGCTCAGTGGGTTGAAGCCTCTGCCTTCGGCTTGGGTCGTGATCCCGGGGTCCTGGAATGGAGCCCCGCGTTAGGCTCTCTGCTCAGCAGGGAGCCTGCTTCTCTTCCTCTCTCTCCGCATGCCTCGCTGCCTACTTGTGTCTACTACTACTGTCTGTCCAATGGATAAATAAAATCTTTTTAAAAAGAAATGTATATTCTCACAGTTCTGGAGGTTAAAAGTTCAAGATCAAGGTGCCAGGAAATTCGGTCTCTGTTGATACACGCACTCGGATGGCATCTCTTCCTGGCTTACAAATGGCTGCCTTCTCCTTGTGTCCCCACGTGGTCTTTTCTCTCTGCATGTGCAGAGAGAGAGAGAGATGGGAAAGAGATGAGAGATGGGGCTCCAATGTCTCCTGTTTTTCTTACAACACTGGTCTTACCTGATAAGGGCCTCACCCTTAGGCTCTCATTTATCTTCTACTACCTCTTTAAATGCCCTATCTCTAAAAGCAGTAACATTGAAGGTTAGGTCTTCAACACACGAATTTTGGGGGAACAAATTCGGTCCATGACAGTTACCTCTAGGGAGTGAATGGAATGGATATGGATATTAATGAGATTTCTCTGAGCATACTGTTTTGTGAAGTTTACAATTTTATTTGTAAAGTTTGAATTTTTAATCACATCAATGCTTTATATGTTTTTAAGAAATTAATTAAAAAATAATGAAATAGGGAGCCTGGGTGACTCAGTCTCTCTCTCTGACAAATAAATAAGCAAAAGAGATAGCGCAAGCAGGGGGAGAGGAAGGCAGAGGAAGAGGGAGAAACAGGCTTCTTGTGGAGCAAGGAGCCTGATGTGGGGCTTTGATCCCAGGACCCTAGGATCATGACCTGAGCTGAAGGCAAACAGGCTTAACCAACTGAGCCACCCAGGCGCCCCTAAATAAATTTAAAAAAAAAAAAAAAAAGAATAAAACAAATGAACTTGATCATATCAATTAATTCATCATTGATGAAAAATTTCACATGTTATTTTTGAACATAGTATTTAGACGATAATCCTTAATAATACCTAGTCTACTAACTACAAAGAAATTTTGACAGTTACTTAGATTTGTTATTGTTGGCATCAGTGAAATAGTAATTCTGGAACTATTTTGTCTTTGTTATAGGGTAGAGCACAAAAGTAAATGCACTGAGGTTATTGTGAGAAATAGTGCTTTTGACTGTTGGATAACAGTAACAGCAATCACAGATCATTATTTCCTTGTGCCGGTTTCCCAAGCCCCAGTTACCACTGGATGATACAAGGGCTGGGTGAGACCTGCACATTATGTGTATTGAGTTAGAGGAGAGGAATCCTAAGCTTAGGGTGTCCCAGTTTTTTATAACGGGCTGCAAGCAAACATGTCTGACTTTTGCCTTGCAGAGAGATTACCTTTATCACACTGGGTAATGGTAAATAAGCCCGTCTTGATGGAAGATGTTAGTTTCCAAGACTGTTCACTATCTAAAGATCTTCGGAAAGATAATCCAAAGCAAGAGGACTGGTGCTTCTGCTCACAAGTCATGAAGAAATGTGAGACCATGGAGAACCATCTCCCAGAAGCCAGTGTGTAGAACATTCTACAACACAATTGTTCCAGAGAGACACCTGGCTGACTCAGCCAGTGGAGTTAACAATTCTTGATCTCGGGGTTGTACCTTTGAGCCCCACATTGGGGGTAGAGATTACTTAAAATCTTTAAACAACAACAAGATCAACAACAGAAATGGAATCATTAAAATGTTAATGTCCTAGCAAATGCTGTCAGAGTCCTGCTCCTATTTTTTCCTTAACTTTCGCACTTTAATGTGTTGCCCACTCCCAGTTTTTCATCTCTTTGTCTGAGGGCTTTTTTTTTTTCTTTTTAAAAAAGATTTTATGTATTTATTTATTTATTTATTTGATAGAGAAAGGGAGATCACAAGTAGGCAGAGAGGCAGGCAGAGAGAGGGGCGAAGCAGGCTCCCTGCTGAGCAGAGAGCCCGATGCAGGGCTCCATCCCAGGACCCTGGGACCGTGTCCTGAGCTGAAGGTAGAGGCTTAAACCACTGAGCCACCCAGGTGCCCCAGTGAGGGTTTTTTTTTTTTTTTTTTTAAACCTCTGCCTAAAGTGGACCAATGGGGAATTAGCTTTCCCAGGAGCTGCCCTCAACCGATGTCTCATACAAGTTAGCAAGTGAGTGTTCTAGTTCCCTTGCCCTCTGAGCATGAAATCTGTGAGATACAAGTTTGACATGAATTCTCCAAGTTTCCCAACAGTATGGACCAGTTTTCTTCAGTGATAACTGGCTTAATAACACACCCATTGTTGTCCGCTTGCTTTCTCTGTCTCACTTCCCCATTACTCTGTTGGCACTTCTTGAGATCATCTTCCAAGTAAGCTAACTTGTACTTGAATCCTTGCCTTGGAGTCCGCCTCTGTTAGAACCCAAAATTAAGACATGTCCAAGTGGGAATGTCAGATATGCAATTAAATATGAATGTTGAATTCAGAGGAGGGGTTCAGTCAATATGTGGGTCATCAGCAAAGAGATGGTTCTTTGTTCTGGTTGTCTATTGCAACAAGAGATATTAACCTAAAATTTAGTGTCTGAAACAACTTTTTTTTTTTTTTTTTTGGTAGCTCACAATTTTGTGGATCAGAAATTTGAGGCTGTCTCAGCTGGGCAATTATTCTCTTTCACATGGCATCACCTGAGGTCACTCACTGCATGGTATTCAGCTGCTAGATGAACTTTAATCCACCACAGCTGGTAAAACTGAGCCAAGATGAGACACCAAAGGTGTGAGTAGAAGCACCTCCATCCTTCCAGCTACTCAGCCAAAAGGCTGGAGTCCTCCTTAATTCCTCTCTCTCATCCCTCCCATTCAATCCACTTTCAGAGTACGTCCAGGACCCAACCACATTCATCACCCCATTACCACCATGACCCAACCCACGGGGGTTTCTCGTCCGGATTATTTTGATAGTTCCCAAACTGGTCTCTGTGCTTCTTTCCCCCTCCCCGTCATCCCTTTAAGAGCTAGATCATGTTATATCACCTTTGTGCTCAGAATACTCCAGTGGTTTCCAATCTTAATCACAGCAAAATGTGAATTTTTTAAAGATATTATTTATTTATTTGACAGATAGAGATTACAAGTAGGTGGAGAGGCAGGCAGAGAGAGAGAGGAGAGAGAAGAGGAAGTGGGTTCCCCGCTGAGCAGAGAGCCCAATGCGGGGCTTGATCCCAGGACCCTGAGATCATGACCTGAACCGAAGGCAGAGGCTTTAACCCACTGAGCGACCCAGGCACCCCAAAATGTGAATTCTTAGAGTAGCCTATAATTCCTACAAGATTTGGTCCTCTCTGACTCTTTGAACATAATCCCGTTCTCTCCTTCTAGTTCATTCTGCTCCAGTTGCACTGAATTCCTTACTGATTCTCAACAATGCCAAGCATGCTCTTACCTCAAGACTTGGTCCTTCAGATGGGCACATCTTCTTCCTTCTTCCAGATAGCTTCAAGCCTTGTTTCCTCACTTCCTTCAGGTCTCAGATCTCTCAGATCTCACCATCTCTGAAGCCTCCCAGCTCCCTATACAGAACAGCCAGCTCTCTACCCTGAAGGGCAATAAAAATCAACAAATAAAGAACAGCCATCTTTTTATGTACTCCCTATCTCCCTATTGTTTCATTTATCTCGATCTAACATACTATATATGTAGTATATGAATTATGCTTGTTTGTTTCTTTTCATTTTTCAAGATTTTTATTTTATTTATTTATTTGAGAGAGGGAGAGAGAGAGAGCACGAGCAGCAGAAAGAGAAGGAGCAGAGTCCCTGCTGAGCAGTGAGCCTGATTCGGGGCTTGATACCAGGATCTTGAGATCATGACCCAAGCCAAAGTCAGATGCCCAACTGAGCCACCCAGGTGCCCCTTTTTTGTTTATTTTCTCGTTTTCTGAAATGTAAGTTCTATAAGGGAAACTTTCTTTTATTCTTTTATTCCCTATTTTACCCCTAGTGCTTGGAACATAGCTGGTGCTTAGAAAAAAATTGCTTAATGAATAAATGAATGAGCAAATAATCCTGGACATTTGGGTTGCTTCAAGCTTTGTGTGTACCAAGTTTTATGCATATTACTTCCATATTTTATGGCTAATTCCTTTGTATATATTTCCAAAATAAGACAACTGAAAAAAACATTTTTGGCTTTTAATAAAAGCTATCAAATTGCTGTCCGAAATGATTGATACAATTAGGTAGAGAGCACTAGCTATAAGATGCTCCTGCTAGGCATTACACATTAAAATTTTCTACAAATTTTATAGGAAAGACTAGGAGATTTGATTATTTTTCCATAATTTTTTAAAGGTTTTTTTTTTTTTTTTTTTTTTTTTTAGTAATCCCTACATACAGTGTGAGGCTCAAACCCATGACCTCAAGATCAAGAGTTTTTATAACCATCAATAGTATGTTTAAACAAACAAATAAATAAATAAATAAATATGGTTATAATATTTATAACCATCAATAGTATGTTTAAACAAATAAATATAATATAAATAAAAATAGTACTTTAAAAAAACTAAAATCTCATCCACAGGTTTTCTCAGCTTTATTCACCTTTGTGACTCTGACTAATCTTTGGTTAACTATAATTAAAGATGAATTTTATCACCTATCCTAAACACTGCTTCCTATTTTCCTCCATTAAGGGTCATACTGGTCCCCTAAGTGTAGGATTCTAAGTCATACTCATTAGATTTTATCTTACGTTACAGAATCTCACATTAGAGGGAGAGGCAGTTTATCTGCCTTCATGATTATGCCTTTAAAAAAAAATACCATGCCCCTCCCCACAATGTCTTCAGCACCTTGTAATTTATGAATGTATACTTATGCATTATATGTCTCTGCTCGAGTAAATTCATACAATTAATTACATTTTCATAGAATGAGAGTAGTTATTTATATACAGCTATATACTTACATACATATGGCTGTATATAACTACATACATATACATATATATATATATACACATACATATATATTCAAATAACTAATCCAGAATCCTATCTAAAATAACTCAGTTGCTAGTTCACTTCTTTCAGATACCACCTTGTCTCATGAGCCACCTACTCCCAAATGTTATTCTAAATTACCATTTGCAATCATTTCCTCCTAATGCCCACTCCCACTGCCTTTCTAAATCAGTGTTTCACAGTTCCTACTTGGTTGCTGTTCTTTGCCAATTTTTTTTAAGATTTTTTTTTTTTTTTAAGTAATCTCGACACCCAACGTGGGGCTCGAACTTGCAACCCCAAATTCAACCTCACCGCTCCAGTTGTTATTTTAACCTAACAGCTAATAATCTTTGTCAGCTACCTTTCATAATAGGCCAACCTTTCAAACTACAAGAATTTCAAGAAGAATTTTGGTTTAAAGAAATGTTCTGGGGTGCCTGTGTGGCTCAGGGGGTTGAAGCCTCTGCCTTCAGCTCAGGTCATGATTCCAGGGTCCTGGGATCGCCCATGTTGGGCTCTCTGCTCAGCGGGGAGTCAGCTTCCTCCTCTCTCTACCTGCCTCTCGCCTACTTATGATCTCTGTTTGTCAAATAAATACAACTTTACAAATTTTTTAAAAAAGAAATGTTCTTTCATTTTTGGTTATAAATATCTTGCTTTTTATTTTAATCTATGAATAACTTCCTGGTTATATTAGATTGTGCTACATAAGAATCCAATGTCCACATATGAAAGAATAAACCAACACCAAAGGACTGTGACTCCAGAGACAAAGACTAAATTAAGATTCTATCACTAGAAGTGTAGTTGGGATATATGAAGAAGATATTTCTCAGTTTTCATTGAGGGACCCAACCTTGCATTTTCCCACTTTGCTACCTTTAGCCCATGGTTGCTAGTCTCAAGACCCCTTCCAGGTCAAGATAAACACTAGGCCTTTCATTATCACAGCCAATAAAAAAGTAGAAGAAAAGAAGAACACACTCTTCCATATTAAGGAGCTTTCCAGAAGTTTCACTCAACACTCCTACTTACATCTTATTGGCAGTGAATTAGTCACCTGTTCAGATCTAGATCCAAGGAAACTTAAGACATGAAGTGTTTTATCTGAGCAGCTAAAATTTGGAATTCTGTTCATGAGAAAGGAAACAATAGATTTGGTAGACAACTAGCAATCTCTGTCAGAAGGACAATTTGATCAGGAAGCAAAAAGACTAACCTGTATGTATCAAGAGTTGTTGAACACAGCATAACCATAATATATAACAACACTTACTAATAATAGGTGTTAATAATGCAGATCCTGAGACCTCATGAAATTGTTAAATTATGTGTACCAATATTCTGTGAAGAAAGCAAAGGTGTGTATGACACATTTTCTGTAGATACCTATCCAAAACATCAAATATTTAAAAATTGGGGCATATAGGTAAAAACTAGTAACCTATGTAGCTCACACTGTGCTACAATGTACAAATATTTTTGTTCTTTTTTTCTATTTCTGGGCTCTGTGCCCAACATGGGGCTTGAACTAACAACCCAAGATCAAGAGCTGCATGTTCTACCAACCGAGCCAGCCAGGCACCCCTAATGTGCTAATATCTTTAAAAGAGAGACTGATCAGAAACTTTCACTCAGAATTTGCTCATATTCAACTTTTCAAAGCAGCTATTTTTAATCCTTTCAGGAGTCATTTGTAGGAAAAAATGGAAAAGGTAGGAAAATCTGGTTTTGCCCCAAAAGAGGTCAACTTAATACAGCGGCAATATGAAAATTAATTTAATACAAAAAATAAATTTAGTTTAACAACTTTGTTTAGACTGATTTAGACGTTTCTCTCAAATGCCAATAACTCAGTACATTTTGTAGAACAGATGGCATATTCCTTAGTGAATCCTCATACTTATTAATGAAAAAAACCCTTGGCTTAAAAAAAATGTATTATTTATTTGAGAGAGAGAGAGGGAGAGAGAGCATGCACACGCGTTGTGGGAGGGACAGAGGGAGAAAATCTTCAAGCAAACTCCCTCCTGAGCACTGAGCCCAATGTGGGGTTCCATCTTATCCAAATCACAACCTGAGCTAAAACCGAGAGTTGGACACTCGGCAGGCTGAGCCACCCAGGTGCCCCAACTCTTTGGCTTTATAAACAATAAATGCAAACATTATTTCAGGAGCTCAGAAGTAGAAACCCTGGGGTGCCTGGGTGGCTCAGTGGGTTAAGCCACTGCCTTCGGCTCAGGTCATGATCTTGGGGTCCTGGGATCGAGTCCCGTATCGGGCTCTCTGCTCAGCAGGGAGCCTGCTTCCTCCTCTCTCTCTCTCTGCCTGCCTCTCTGCCTACTTTGTGATCTCTCTCTGTCAAATAAATAAATAAATAATCTTAAAAAAAAAAAAAGAAAGTAGAAACCCAAGTGACTTGGATTGTGTTTATATTGACTACATTGCTTTAATTCTAATAGTTGAATAACTTACTCAACAGTTAAGAGTAATATTTATGATTAAAAGAGAGTCACTCTGAACGTTTTATAAAGTTAAAGAAAAATTCTTTTTTTTTAAGATTTTATTTTATTTATTTGAAAGAAAGAGAGAGAAAGAGAGAGCATGCACAAGCAGGCAGAGTGGCAGGCAGAGGGAGAGAGAGAAGCAGGCTCCCTGCCAAGCAAGGAGCTAGATGTGGGACTCAATCCCAGGACCCTGGGATCGTGACCTGAGCCAAAGGCAGCTGCCCAACCGACTGAGTCACCCAGGTGTCCCTAAAGAAAATTCTTGGGGCGCCTGAGTGACTCAGTGAGTTAAGCCACTGCCTTTAGCTCAGGTCATGATCTCAGGGTTCTGGGATCAAGCCCTGCATCGGCTTCCCAGCTCGGCAGGGAGCCTCCGTATCCCCTCCCACCCTCCCCCCACACCGCCTCTCTGCCTACTTACGATCTCTCTCTCTCTCTGTCAGATAAATAAATAAAATCTTAAAAAAAAAAGTTCTTGACTCTTCTCTTTTGCTCCCAGCCTGTATCCAATTCGTTAGCAAATCTTTTGAGTTATACCTTCAGAAGGAATTCTACTGTCCAACTCTTTCATTTCCAGCTCAGGTCATTATCATCTCTTATCCAGATTATTGAAATAGACTTCTAACTAGTTCCCTTGTATAATATCATTACCCCCTTTAGTTTGAGCATAGCAGCTAGTAAGATCCTTTTAAAACTTGTGTAGGTAACGTCGCTCTTCTCAAAATCCTTCAGTGGCTTTCCTTCTTACGAGGAGTAAACAGAACTACCATATGAAACAGCATTTCCCATTTCTGGTTTTTTTTTTTTTTTAAGATTTTATTTATTTATTTGACAGAGAGAGACACAGCGAGAGAGGAAACACAAGCAGGAAGAGTGGGAGAGGGAGAAGCAGGCTTCCTGCTGAGCAAGGAGCCTGATGTGGGCTCGATTCAGGGATCCTGGGATCATGACCTGAGCCAAAGGCAGACGCTAATGACTGAACCCCTCATTTCTGGGTTTTTATCCAAAGGAAGTGATAATGCTAACTTGAAAAGATATATACACCCCTGTGCTCAATGCAGCATTACTTCCAACAGCCAAGACACGGAATCAACCAAGGGCTACTTATGGCTTCTGTGGCCTCCTCATATACCTAGAGGGCAGCAAGCCTGACCTCTGTGCCAGTCACCTACAATTTGTTCCTATTGAAGGAAGTTGTAAATAAATGCCTTGTGGCTTTTGCTCTCAAGTCTTAAAAAAAAGAAAAATCCAAATGAAAATAAGTGAAGCCATGCTGTTCAAACCCATCTTGCTCAAAATGAAATATTATTCAGCCACAAAAAGGAAGGAAATCCTGTGATTTGTGACAACACAGATGGACCTTGAGGTCATTATGCCAAGGGAAATAAGTCAGACAGAGAAAGACAAATACTCTATCATCTGATTTACATGGGGACTCAAAAAAAAAAAAAAAACCCAACAAACTAAACTCATGGAAACAGTGTAGCTTGGTGGCAGGGGGCATAGGGGGAAGGATGGCTGGGTGGTCAAAGGGTACAAATTCTAGTTATAAGGTAAGTTCTAGAGGTGTAATATATAGCAAGGTGATTTTGGTTAATATTTTATTGTATAATTGAAAATTGCTAAGAGAGTACATCTTAAAAGTTCTTATCATATACAAATGTCGTGATCCAAAGGGGCACATGCACCCAAATGTTTATAGCAACAATTTCTACAATAGCCAAACTATGGAAAGAACCTAGATGTCCATCAACAGATGAATGGATAAAGAAGAGGTGGTATATATACACAATAGAATACTATGCAGCCATCAAAAGGAATGAAATCTTGCCATTTGCAATGATGTGGATGGAACTAGAGGGTATCATGCTTAGTGAAATAAGTCAATCGGAGAAAGACAACTATCATATGATCTCCCTGATATGAAGAAGTGGAGATGCAACATGGGGGGGTAAAGGGGGTAGGTGAAGAATAAATGAAACAAGATGGGATTGAGAGGGAGACAAACCATAAGTGACTCTTAATCTCACAAAACAAATTGAGGGTTGCTGGGGGGAGGGGGGTGGGGAGAAGGGGGGTGGGGTTATGGACATTGGGGAGGGTATGTGCTATGGTGAGTACTGTGAAGTATGTAAACTTGGAGATTCACAGACCTGTACCCCTGGGGATAAAAATATATGTTTATAAAAAATAAAAACAATTTTTTAGAAAGTTCTTATCATACACACACAAAAGATGACTATGTAAGATGATGAACATGTTAACCAACTTTTGGGTGGTAATCATTTCCCAGTACATATGTATATCAAATTGTCACATTATACACCTTAAACTTGTACAATGGCATACAGTTAGAGAAAAAAAAAAAGAAGAAGAAACCCCATAAATATAGATTGGTTCCTGTCCTCAGTCCCCAGCACAGAATTCGTAAAACCCTTGTATTTTCGTAAGTGGCTAGCAGTATCTTTTGTTCTAATATTTGGTCTTTGACTCTGGGTTCATGATACAAAGATTTAGAAAACATGGTATTTCCTGGGTAACAAGAATGTCTTTTTTTTTTTTTAAGAGTTTATTTTTAAATAATCTCTACAACCAACATGGGACTGGAATTTACAACCCTGAGATCAAGAGTCACATGCTCTACCAACTGAGCCAGCCAGGAATCCCTGGAGTGTCTTTTGTTTTAAGTAACTCTTGGTGGGCTTCTGAATTTCTTCAGGATAGGGGCTGGTCACCAGAAAGATTTTTCATTCCACCCCTCATTCTCTGGGAAGGGGAGAGGGACTGGAGATTGAGTTAACAATCCATCATACCTCTGTGAGGATGCCTCCATAAAAAGCTCAAAAGTGGGGTTTGGAGAGCTTCTGGGTTGGTGAACACATCTATGTGTGGGGATGGTGGCACATGCCAAGATCATGAGCACATAAACCCCTGTGCTCGGGACCCTTCCAAACCTCTTTGTATGTAACTATTCATCTCACTGTTCATCAACATCCTTTATCATATCCTTTATTATTTAATAAAGCAGTAAATCTAAGTGTCTCCCTGACTTCTGTTGAGCTGTTCTAGAAAGTGACTTAATTCAAAGAGGGGTAATGGGAACCTCTACTTTTGTAGCCAACTTGGGCAAAATGGTGGGTAAATTGGGAACCTACTACTTGCAGTCAGAGCTTGAACCAAGGGGCAGTCTCCTGGGACTGAGCCCTTGACTGGTGGAGTCTGCCTAACTCTAATTAGTGTCAGAAACTCTAGTTAGTGAATTGTAGAACACCCAGCCGGTGGTGTGAGTGTGAGAGTGTGATGAGAGTAAAAGAGACACACAACAGGAAGAAGAGTTTAGTTTTTCCTATACCCTCTCACTCATTTCATTTGTAAATGTCACCTTCTCAGATGCCTTCCCAAGGAATCACTCCATCTAAAATAGTATCACTTCAGGGTGCCTGACTGGCTCAGTTGGTAGAGCATATGACTCTTGATCTCAAGGTCATAGGTTTGAGCCCCACATTCAGTGTAGAGATTACTCAAAAAAGAAAATCTTAAAAAAAAATAAAATAAAATAGTACCATTTCTGTCATCACTCTCTAGCTTCTGCCTCATTTTTAAAATTTTTATTTTATTTTATTTTATTTTAAAGATTTTATTTATTTAGTTGACAAAGAAACATCACAAGTAGGCAGAAAGGCAGGCACGTCTCTGGGATCATGACGTGAGCCAAAGGCAGACACTTAATGACTGAGCCACCCAGGCGACCCTCATTTTTTTTTTTAAATAGCACTTACTTCTACCATGTACAGCCATTTCTCTGATCATTTTCATGACTCTTCTTCAGAGGGTGGCCTTTAGCGGCCATTTCCACTTCCTCATTTCCCATTCTCTCAATTCTACTCAGGCTCCCAAAGAACTACTCCTTATAGAGTCATCAAGGTATCTTCTTGATCATTTCTCTTTTTTAAATATATTTTTAAAGATTTTATTTATTCATTTGTCAGAGAAGGAGACAGCGAGAGAGATAGAGATAGAGAGCACAAGCAGGTGGAGGGGCAGAGGGAGAAGGAGAAGCAGACTCCCTGCTGAGCCCGACGTGGGGCTCGATCCCAAGACTCCCGGATCATGACCTGAGCCAAAGGCAGATGCTCACCTGAGCCACCCAGGTGCCCCAAAAGTACATTTTTAAATTTAATAGTAGAGTTAGGAGTTCCTATTCTGATACTCCCTAACCTTGCAAATTACCTCACCTCTCTAAAATGCACTTCCCATAACTATGAAATAGCAATGATAATGGTGCCTAGTTCTTAGGGAAGTTTTAACAATTAAATGAGATACTGCATCTTGAACACTTAGCATACTGTTGAGTAAATGATTAATGTTAGCATTTTTATTTCTTCAGAATTTCTTTCAGAATAGGCTTAAAGACATCTTTCTTTGGTGAAGAGAGCCGCAGTGCCTTGATAATCAGTCCAGCTGCCGCCATACAATAGACAAGGACAGGAAACAAAAAGAATACTCTGTCCTCTAGGGATCGTGGCGAATACAAAGAAACAGAATGTTATTACCAGACTTGGAACCTGGCCAAGTTACTAATACCCACATAGCGATGTTTGAGGAAAATGCCACCCAGTCTCCCGAAGCCAGACTTGATCCTATCACTGAAGCACCCCACCCACCTCCATTTTATGTAAAATAAAAGAACTTCTGAATCACCGCATCCATTCCACACTGCCCAGATCCTTCCAATTTCAGCCTTACCCACCACTTCATGTCCTGGCCCAAATTGTTAGTATTCTGTGGCAGGCAGTATTTGCCAAAAATGGCGTACCTTCCCTTTTGCATGTTCTTCTTACACTGTGACTTTGCCACTCTCTCCTGAGAGGTGAGGCTATATTTTCTCCCCTTGAATCTGGGTGTGTTTATGGTTTTCAGGGGGATGTTATGTGACTGCTAACACTGGGTCAAAAAGCAATACACCTGTCCGCTGTTCTGGAATGGTTGCTCTTAAAGCCCAGTCATAGGCTATGAGAAGTCCCCAGCCGTCTGTGAAAAGGGCCATATGGAGAAGAACCTAGTCCCAGCCCCTATTGACAACAGAAATCTGAGCTGCGCCTCAGCACTTACCTGCCAGCCCCATGGATGAACCATCTTGAAAACCATTTCCACAGCCCCCAGTCAGGCCATCCAAGCAGATGCGCAAAGAGCAGAGTTGAAGCTGCCTTGCCAAACACTGCCTGAAATAAGAGTCGTGAGCAAAACAAAAGATGGCTCCCTCTCCAAACAAATATTATTTGTAACAGGAGAAAAATGAATGTGGATAAAGCCCATTTTTTGCCAATGTCCATACCAAAATGGTAACTCTTAACAAATAAAAATTGTATTTCACTCTTCATATTCTTTCAATTCTTCAATTTAAACAATGTTATCTACTTATTAATCTCTGAAATGCCTATTATTATTATTATTTACTGAGACCTGAAAACAATTTGCCCAAGCAAGGACTTTGGTCTGCATGGAATTCTTATGCTTCTCTCCTTTTATCAGGTGGGGTTATTGTAAAGTGTAGAATTGAGAAAAACTGCAAAAAACATTTCTGGAACATCTATTAAATGTAAGATATTAAGTTGTGTGCTTTATACGTCAACTCATTTAATCCTGCAACTCTCATTCAAGTTAACTATTCCCATTTTAAGAGAAAGGAAACAGATATTCAGAGGCTTAGAGCAAAATGCTGAAGTTTATAGAGCTGCCTGAATCCAAAATTCATGATCTTTACATAATTTCAGTCTTTATCTATCTGAGGGGAGAATCCAGTGATTTCTTTAAAAAAAGGGGGGGGAGGGGAGTGGGGCAGTAAAGAAAAACAAAAATTTTTTTAAGTAAATGCTGTCCCAAACATGGTGCTCAGACTCACAACTCGGAGCTCAAGACTGGAATCCAGTGATTTTACAGGAAGCATTCTTGACTCTTGTCTCAAGTTCATGTATTGTGTTAGAATGTGTTTCGCTACAAGTAATAGAAAACCCCAAACAGTGTATCCATCCTGAAGAATACGTATTGTTAGCAAGAAGTTTAGAAATAAGAGATTCCAGAATTTATACTGTCACACTAATTGGGACTTGCTACATAATTTGTGAGATCCAATGCAAAATGGTAATGCAAGGTCCCTTCTTAAAAATTTGTCCTAATTTTAGGACAGTGACAGCAGAGTGCTCAACCAAGTGTAAGGTTGCTCTAAGTGCTGAGGCCTGTGTGACTGGTCCTGTGAAGCTGAACCTAGTTCTGATGATGTCAGAACTCCGGGTTTGCATCTGCAATTTTCTTGCCCTTTCCCATTTGGACACAAGATGCCAAATAGAAGTGAATGGACAGAGAAGGACCGAAAATGCAAAATCCACTTGTGTTTTAGTTGGCCAGAACTGAGTCATGTGGCTGCCTTCCCTCTTATTCAAGAGAATCTAGGAATATGAGTATCAGGCCAGGAGGAACTGAATTGCCACCATTGACTTAGATCAATTGAGATCCACTGGCATCCCAAATCAGGGTTCTGTTAGCGAAGATGTGGGTTGGGGTAATTGCCATTGGGCAATTTATCCTTTAAAAATACCTTTTCAGGGGCACTTGGGTGGCTCAGTGGGTTACGGCCTCTGCCTTCGGCTCAGGTCTTGATCCCGGGGTCCTGGGATCGAGCCCGGCATCGGACTCTCTGCTCAGCGGGGAGCCTGCTTCCTCCTCTCTCTGCCTGCCTCTCTGCCTACTTGTGATCTCTGTCTGTGAAATAAATAAAAATCTTTTAAAAAATACCTTTTCGGAGTGTCAGAACACACTAAACTTTTTTTCCAGAGAAATTTGGCACATTTGTCCAATTTGGACACAATCCTAATTTCCAGCCCTTGAATTTTTATTATGCTTTTTTTTTCTACTTAAAAGTCACTACACATGTAATTTCTTATGTGTCTAAATCTTATTCATACTTAGTCTATTGAAAATGTCATTTCTGAGGGCGCCTGGCTGGCTCAGTTGGTTGAGCATTTGTCTTTGGCTCAGATCCTGATTCTGGGGTCCTGGGATGGAGGTCCTCATAGGGCTTTCTGCTCAGTGGGGATTCTGCTTCTCCTTCTCCCTCTGCCCTTCTCCTCCACTTGTGCTTGCTCTCTCTCTCTCTCTCTCTCATAAATACATAAAATCTGAAAGGAAAAAAAGAAAATGTCATTTCTTCTTCTTTTTTTTAATGTCATTTCTGTCATGAAAAATTATCTGTTTCCCCCCAAATGGTGCAATTGTTCTTACACTTGAAGTCTTAAGAACCGTTAACTTAATTAAATTCTAGTTAATAGGTATATTTTCCTTATCACTTTTTGGGGAGGGGCAGACAGAGATCACAAGCAGGCAGAGAGAGAAGAGGAAACAGGCTCCCCACTGAGCAGAGAGCCTGATGCCAGGCTCGATCCCAGGACCCTGGGATCATGACCTGAGCCGAAGGCAGAGGCCTTAACCCACTGAGCCACCCAGGTGCCCCTATCTTATCACTTTTTTGATTTATTTATTTTAGAGAGAGAGCATGTTAGCAGGGAGAGGGGCCGAGGGAGGGGCTAAGTGAGAGAGAGATTCCTTAGACTCCTCACTGAGCACAGAGCATGGAGCCTAGAGCCCTTCGTGGGGCCAGATCCCAGGACCCTGAGATCATGACCTGAGCTGAAATCAAAAGTCAGCCACATAACCTTCTGAGCCACCCAGGCACCCCTATCTTATCACTTCTATAGTGACTATTGTTCTGTTAGCCTAGTAATTGGTAAAGCATCTTGCTAATCAGGTCATAATAATAGGTATGTGACTCAAGTTAGTCTATCAGTCTTTCTCTATAACTTTTCAAATTGGATCTAGAAAAAGGAATCCCTTGCCCTATTGGTGACAGAATTAAGAGGCTGTAAATCTAGAATGCTTCAGTCACATCCCTCATGGATCCCTAACCAATACCACATTTAAAGGAAAATTCTAGATTAAAGACCAAATATAAAAGATTACACTATCAATATTTAATTTATAATTTTGATGGAGATGTAAGATAAAAATAGCCAGGAAGGGATTTTTAGATATGATTTTAAAAGTAGAAATCAATAAGGAGAAATATCTATGGGTGTTATTACATAAAATTTAAGGATTTGTGTTAAGAAAAGGCACCACGGACAAAGTTAATAGGTTAACAGAATAAACACAGATATTTACACAGTCAAAATCTACCAAGAGATTAAAACCCAGAATTTTAATAATACCCTCAAATCAACAAGAAAAAATTCATGACCATGTAGGAAAAAGAAGTATCAATAGAAGAATGATATGAACAACCAACTTAATAAAAAAACCAAAAAGCTTACGCAGAGCATACATAGGAGAAAATGTTTAAAATCACTAGTAATTAGAAATGCAATTTTAAAAAACAATAAAGTATATTTTTGCACCTATTAGACTGTCAAAAGTTAGAAAGCTATGTAATGCCAAGTGTATAAATGTGAAAGGATAGAAAAATACAGGAACCCTCTCCTGCCCTGCAGCTATTGTGGAGCACAATCTATCATTGCTTAGGCAAATGAAACCTGTGTTTATGATCCAACAATTCCACTCCTATATGTATATTCCAAAGAAATTCCCACACAGGTGTATACAGAGACATGTATGATTATATTCACTACAGTATTATTTATGGTAACGGGGAGATGGATGAAACCTGGATGTCTATAGTGGGGAAAGTAAATAGGTGAAATGTGGTGCAGGTTACACCGTGGAAAATCCTATGGCAGGTAGACACAATGAATTAGAGTATTATTTTCCTAGAGCCTCCATGATAAATTACCACAGATAGAATGGCTTATTCTCTGACAGTCAGGAGGCAAGAAATCCAAAATAAAGGTATTAGTAGTCTCCAAAGACTCTAAGGGGAAAGGACCCTTCTTTGCCTCTTTCAGCTTCTAGTATTATTAGGTGTTCCTTGGCTTGTGACATCATAACTCCAATGTTTGCCTCTGTCATTGTTGTCTTCTTCTTCATTTTTTAAAAAGATTTTATTTACTTGAGAGAGAGTGAGAGCAAGAGAGAGAATGAGAGATTGAGCACACACAGAGGGAGAGGGAGAGAGAAGCAGACTCCCCATTGAGCAGGGAGTCTGATGCAGGGCTCTATCCCAGGACCCTGGGACCATGACCCAAGCCGAAGGCAGACACTTAACTGACTGAGCCACCCAGGTTCCCCCTTCATTTTTTCAAAGTAGGATCCACACGCAGAGTGGAGCCTGATGCAGGGCCTGAACTCAAAACAGTGAGATTAAGACCTGAGCTGAGATCATGAGTCATACCTTTAACCAACTGAGCCACTCAGGTGGCCATCTGCTTCTGTCTTCATATGACTGTCTTCTTTCTTTGTCTGTGTCTGTTTTCTTTTTTTGTAAGTATACAAATTATATTGGATTAAATTCCATCATTAATTGGTTATGACTTCATATTATCTTGATTACATCTGCAAAGACCCTATTTCGAATTAAGGTCACATTCACAGATAGTAGGGGTTAGGACTTCAACATGTCTTTTTAGGGGACACAATTCACTCAACAAACATCAGCAGGAACAATCTTAAAAACATGATGCTTTGCCAAAAAAAAAAAAGAAGAAGAAGAAGAAGAAGAAGAAGACGAAGAAGAAACAGAATGATATTCTATTCAATAACATTTAGAGAACTTTAAAAATACATAAACCCTCAAAACTTATATATCAAAATTTGAGGGATACAGCTAAAGTATTTCTTAGAAGGAATTATGTAGTTTTAAATGCTTATATTAGAAAAAAAGAAGTGTCAAAAAATCAAAGGTCTAGAGGCACCTGGGTAGCTCAGTTGTTAAGCATCTGCCTTCATCTCAGGTCATGATCTCAGGGTCCTGGGATAGAGCCCCACATCAGGCTTCCTGCTGAGCAGGGAGCTTCTCCCTCTCCCACTCCCCCTGCTTGTGTTCCCTGTCTCGCTGTCTCTCTCTCTGCCAAATAAATAAATAAAATCTTAAAAAAAAATCAAATGTCCAGTATCCGCAATAGGAAGTAGAAAAAAGGAATAGTAAGTTAAAACTAAAGTAAGCAGAAGAAAGGAAATGATGAAGATTTTAAAATAAACAAAATTTAAGAATAAAAAATAATTATAACAATTAATAAAACATGAGCTCTTTCTGGGAAAAGATCAATAAAATTGACAAACCTCCAGCTAGACTGAAAAAACACAAAAGACACAAATTACTAAAATCAGGAATCAAAGGAGACAACACTACAGATGCTACAGACACTAAAAGGATGATTAAGAAATACTATGAACAACTTTATGTCAATAAATCCAATAACTTAGATAAAATGAAAAAAACTCCTTGAAAGGCAAGCATACCAAAGCGCACTCAAAAGTAGATTAAAAAAAAAAAAAAGTAGATTAAAAAAGGGGCACCTGGGTGGCTCAGTGGGTTAAAGCCTCTGCCTTCAGCTCCGGTCATGATCCCAGGGTCCTGGGATAGAGTCCCACATCAGGCTCTCTGCTCAGCAGGAAGCCTGCTTCCTCCTCTCTCTCTCTCTGCCTGTTTCTCTGCCTACTTGTAATCTCTGCCAGTCAAATAAATAAATAAAATCTTTTTTTAAAAAGTAGATTAAAATAATAATAATAAAAAATAAATAAATAGATAAATCACATATTTCTACATCTCTAAAAGAAATTGAATTTGTAGTAAAAACCTTGCCAAGGGCACCTGGCTCAGTCAGTCAGTAGAGCATGGGACTCTTGATCTCCGGGTTGTGAGTTCAAGCCCCATATTGGGTGCAGAGATTACTTAAAAATAATATCTTAAAAAAAGTAAAACTCAGAAAGGTAACCTATTGAATGGGAGAAAATATTTTCAAAACATATACCTGGTAAGGGATTAATATCCAAAGTATTTTTTTAAAGGTTTTATTTATTTATTTATTTGACAGAGATCACAAGTAGGCAGAGAGGCAGCAGAGAGAGAGGGAGAGGGAAGCAGGCTCCCTGCTGAGCAGAGAGCCCAATGCGAAACTCCATCCCAGGACCCTGAGATCATGACCTGAGCCAAAGGCAGCGGCTTAACCCACTGAGCCACCCAGGCGCCCCAATATCCAAAGTATTTTTTTTTAATTTCATATGACTCAATAGCAACAAAACAAACCAAACCAAACCAAAATAAAACAAAATCCAAATGTTAAAAAATGGACAGAAGAACTGAATAGACGTTTTTCCAAAAAAGACATACAGATGGCTAACACACATGAAAAGAATGCTTGATATCACCAATCAATAAGGAAATGCATGATGAGATATCACCTCTCACCTGTCAGAATGGCTATAATGAAAAAGACAAGAAATAAGTGTTGGTGAGGCTGTGGAGAAAGGGGAACCCTTGTGCTCTGTTAGTGGGAATGAAAACTCGTGCAGCCACTATGGAAAACAGTATGGAATTACCTTCAAAAAATTTAAAGTAGAACATCATATGATCCAGCAATTCCACTTATGAGTATATATCCAAGAAGATGAGTGACACCTAGCTGGCTCAGTCCATAGAGCTTGTGACAAGTACTTGATCTTGGGGTCATAAGTTTGAGCCCTACATTGAGCTCCCTGCTAGGCAGGGAGTCTGCTTCTCCCTCTGCCCATCTCCCTGCTCCTTCTCTCTCTTGCTCACTCTCTCTCTCAAATAAATTAAATAAAATCTTTGAAAAAAAAGCACAAACTATTAAAAATTAATAACACTTCATCAAAATTAAAAACTATTTTTCTGGGGCATCTGAGTGGTTCAGTTGGTTAAGGATATGCTTTTAGCTTGGTTCATAATCTTGGGGTTCTGGGATTGAGCCCCGCATCAGCTCCCAGGTAGGCGTGGAGCCTATTTAAGATTCTTTCTTTATCCCCCTGCCTCTTATTTTCTTATTGAGAAATATTTGAAATATAACATTATGGGGGGGCACCTGGGTGGCTCAGTGGGTTAAGCCACTGCCTTCGGCTCAGGTCATGATCTTAGGATTCTGGGATCGAGTCCCACATCAGGCTCTCTGCTCAGCAGGAAGCCTGCTTCCTCCTCTCCTCTCTCTGCCTGCCTCTCTGCCTACTTGTGATCTCTCTCTGTCAAATAAATAAATAAAATCTTTAAAAAATATATATATAACATTATGGGGTGCTGGTCTGGCTCAGTCAGTAGAGATGTGACTCTTGATCTCAGGGTGGTGAGTTCAAGCCCCACACTGAGTGCAGAGCCTACTTAAACAAAATAAAAAGAAATATAACATTCTGTAAGTTTAAGGTACACAATATGTTGATTTGGCACACTTATATATTGAGATATGATTACCCTTGCAGTATTGGCTAACACCTCTGTCATGTCTCATTATTATAATTTCTTTTTTCTGGTGAGAACATTTATGATGGAGTCTCATTGCAACTTTAAAGTATATAATACAGGATTGTTAATTATAATTACAATGCTGTGTATTGTAAACTTATTCATCTTCTAACTACAAATCTGTACCCTTTAACCAACATCTCCCTAATTCTATCCCTATCCCCAGAGTCTGGTAACCACCATTCCACTCTCTATTTCTACAGATTCAGATTTTTTAGATTCTACATATAAGTGATACCATGCAGTATTTGCTTTCTCTGTCTGACTTATCTCACTCAGTATAATGTCCTCAAAGTCCATTCACATCACCAATGGCAGGGTTTCCCTCTTTTTTCATGACTGAATAATATTTGATTGTCTATCTGTCTATCATCTATCTGTCCACCACATCTTCTTTATCCATTCATCCTTTAAGGGACACTTAATTTGTTTACATATCTTGGCTATTGTGAATAATGTTGCAATAAACACGGAAGTTCAGATACCTTTTCAACATTCTGTTTTCATTTCCTTTGGATAGATACCCAGAACTAGCATTGCTAGATTATATGTTAATACTATTTTTTTTTTTTTTTTTTGAGGAATCACCACACTGTTTTCCATAGTGGCTGTGCCAATTTACATTCCCATCCACAGGCCACTAGAGTTCCTTTTCCTCCATATTCTTGCCAAAACTTGTGATTCCTTATCTTCTTTCTTGATAATAGTCATTCTAACAGGTATGAGGTGATGTCTCATTGTGGTTTTGATTTGCCTTTCTTGATAATTAGTGATGTTCATCTTTTCACGTATCTGCTGGCCATATGTACGTCTTCTTTGGGAAAAGATCTATTCAGTTCCTCTGCTCATTTTCTTTCTTCCTTCCTTTCTCTCTCTCTTTCTTTCTTTCTTTCAATGGCAGGGGACGGGAGCATAGCGGGGTGGTAGCCAGAAGGAGAGGTAGAAGCAGACTCCACACTGAGCCAGGAGCCTGGCATGGGGCTCAATCCCAGGTCCCTGAGATCATGACCAGAGCCCAAGGCAAACACTTAACTGACTGAGCCAGCCAGGTACCCCCTCCTCTGCTCATTTTCTAAGTGAATTTTTTCCTACTGAGTTGTATAAATTCATTATAATTTTGGATATTAATCCCTTATCAGATATATAATGGGCAAGTAATTTCTCCCATTCTATAGGTTGCCTTTTCACTTTGCTTCTTTTGATATTCAGAAGATTTTTACGTTTGTTATAGTCCCATTTATCCTATTTTTGCTTTCGTTGCTTGTGTTTTTTGGAAGTTGGTTCTTTTAAATGAAACATAACTACAGCATTAAAGGGACAATTTATGAGGACTCTAAGATTCTGGACTGAGAGATAAAAATAGTTACATTAGGGACGCCTGGGTGGCTCAGTTGGTTAGGCAGCTGCCTTCGGCTCGGGTCATGATCCCAGCGTCCTGGGATCGAGTCCCACATCGGGCTCCTTGCTCCGCAGGGAGCCTGCTTCTCCCTCTGACTCTGCCTTCCACTCTGTCTGCCTATGCTCGCTCTCGCTAGCTCTCTGACAAATAAATAAATAAAAAATCTTAAAAAAAAAAAGTTACATTAAGTCATCTATCCCAACCTCCCCATACCCACCCCCCACAATAGCCATTTATGGGGCACCTGCTCTGTGCCTAGCACCATACAAGTTTCCTATCAGGAATTCACAGTTTTAAGGAGAATACACACAAGTAAACAGATAAATTACAGTAACAACACAATGAAAACCTTATATAGATAAGAAATTTGTCAGCAAGAAAGAAAGACTGAAATGATACCAGGCAGAGAGCCCAGATTCTTGCAGATTTCTTTCAGAACTTAAACAATGGTGCCTGTTTTTATTTCTGCCATTGATATGCAAATTATTTCCTCCCAGACTTTCATTAGCTTAGGAACAATTGCACACAAACCAACATCTGATTTTACTTGGCAACAAAGGAAACTGATATTTCATGAACAACTAAAATCTACAGGAATTCCCATGTTACATTGAAGGCAATAATCTCAACCTAATTTACCTAATGTTTTACCAGAACAGCTATAACAAATAAGTTGCAATTCTCTACCCAACGTTTGGTAGTATTATTAACGAGTTGTGGAAGGACCAAACTGTAGTCATTCAGAGGGGAAGGGAAGCAAGCCGCCTAAATAATTCAGCACTACATATCTATTAGTGCCAGAATAAATAAATAATGAACACCTCCTAATACATATGTAATAGATTCATTCAACCATAGGTTTAAATATAAGAAATTGCTAATATTCAACCATTTTGGACGTGTAAAAATGTCCATTTCTTATGGTTCTAATATGTCAAACAAAAGAAGAAATTCATCAGAAATAGGGAAGAAGGGGCGCCTGGGTGGCTCAGTGGGTTAAAGCCTCTGCCTTCGGCTCAGGTCATGATCCTAGGGTCCTGGGATCGAGCCCCGCATCGGGCTCTCTGCTCAGCAGGGAGCCTGCTTCCTCCTCTCTCTCTCTGCCTGCCTCTCTGCCTACTTGTGATCTCTGTCAAATAAATAAATAAAATATTTAAAAAAAATAGGGAAGAAAGATGGGCTAGATCCAATTTGCAGAAGTCCTTCAATCTGTCTTCTAGGATTCATTTATATATATTGTACTATTGAGCACCTACTATGTGCTAGCCTACCATAGTTTGGTCAGTAACACATAGCATCAAAGAAAACAGCATCATGGCTCAGCCATGGAATGATACAGGGACAAGAAGCACGAGTCCTCCCATAACTTTCCTGAATTGCTTTTGTTACATCATGAAATGCCAGTGTTGGAAAGGGACTTTGGAGGACATTTAGTCTGAGACAGTAAATACAGAACAAGAGAAAATTTCTCAGGATACAGATTTTTCGGTAATAAGCGAGGTAATAAAGTTACTCTTGATCACTGACCCTCTAAAACAATGAAACCAAAGGGCAATCCTTTTTGACTATAAAAAACCTTCTCTCAGAGGAGCAATAATTGAGTTAATGGATACAGAACCAGACTTATTCTCTGTAGAAGCTATAAAAATGTAGTAAAAATAATTGTTTTACATTTGTAGAGAGCCCTATAGCTTATAAAGATCTTTCCAGTAGCAATAATTATGTTTTACATTTGTAAGGAGACTTACAGTTTACAAAGCTCTTTCACTCACAAGATTTTATTTGATGTTTCCCAAAATCATATGAAGTGCATAAGCAGGTATTATCTCCCTTGTAAAAGCATTTCATTTTAACATAATTATGTCAGTCTTAAAGAAAAGTTGCAGAAGCACTAAGAATTTGCATATACCCTACTCAGATTTTCCAACTGTTGACATTTAACCACATTTGTTCATTTGGTTTTTTTCCTGACCTGTTTGGAAGTTGTGGTCCTTTACCTCTAAATGTTTCAATGTGTATTTTCTAGAAACAAGCATACTCTTTTTACATTACCACCATGTAACTTTCAAAATCAGGAAATTCACATCAATATAATTCTATTAGCTAGTTTACAGACATTATTCAAATTTTGACAATTGTTCCCTACTGCCATTTATAGAAAAAGGAAATTTGAAATCACAGATTTTATTCAGTTTTCATTGTCTCCTTAGCCTTCAAGTCCTCAGTTTTTCTTATCTTTCATGATCCTGGCATTTTTAGGCATATAGTCCATTTATTTGGTACAATATTTCTCCATCCGAGTTTTTCTGTTTCATTTCCATTTTTTTAGGTGAGGAAGATAAGACTCAAAGTTAGGCAATAAATGAAGACCTCAATATAATTGAATTCAATATAATTTTGACTTCAATATAATATCTTATACCTTCAAAATAATAACTTAATTCACTTATATGTGTATATATAACTCATTTTTGCATTTATTATAATAATCTGTCAAGACAGATGGTCAAACACCAGCTGCTTGACTATTTGCTATTTAAACTGAATCTTTGACTGGGGAGTGGGTTTCAAGGCAGAGAGGGCAAGCCTTTACACTCCCACTCTAATTTCATTAAGACAAAACCACTGCATTTTCTCTGTTGGTTATATCTACAATTTCATTTTTTCAAGAAGGATACTTTTTCTAAGATTTTGAAAAATATTAAATGAGATGACCCTTAAGTTTATTTCAAGTAGTGCTTGAATAGAAGAATGGAAGAATAGGTGAGAGAAGCAGAGGTAGAGATCTATACAAGCAAGAGGAAGAAAAAGGAAAAAAAACCCCAAATTACTAAAATCCCTTTAGAAAAAGCAATTTCTAAAAATTCAGCAAACTTTAAAATAATATTCCTAAGATATTGCATTAAGTGCAGTGTCTAGCCTTCTACAGCCTAAGTTCTGATATCAGTTCAGACACATACTAAATCCTAGTTCACATGCCGCTTCCTCCATGAAGTCTTCCTGCTGATTCTTTAGAAGTAACATCTTCATTCTTCTCAAATTCCATTATCTGGACTTCTTATCATATACCATTTTTAGACTCTATTGTAGTTCTTTCTTTCTTTCTTTTTTTTGTCTCTATGATTTTATTTATTTATTTGACAGAGAGAGAGAGAGAGCAAGAGAGAGAGCGCACAAGCAGGGGGAATGGTAGGCAGAGGGAGAAGGAGATTCCCTGCTGAACAGGGACCCCGATGAGGACCCTGGGATAATGACCTGAGCTGGAGGCAGGCACTTAACTGAGTGAGCCACCCAGGCACCCCTGTGTTGTAGTTATTTCTGTATGTCTTATTTCTCTACTACATTGTAAGTTCCTTAAGAGTAGGTGCTGTCTTTCATTCTCTTTGTATTCTCTATAGTTCCTTGCATGGTATTCTGCACATAATAAATGTTCAATAAATACTTGTTGCATGAATGCAATACAACCAGTCCCTACATTATTTGGGAAAATAAAACGAAAATACTGTCATATAAAAGAGGCATTCGGGACACCTGGGTTAAAACCTCTGCCTTTGGCTCAGGTCATGATCTCGAAGTCCTGGGATTGAGCTCTACATCGGGCTCTCTGCTCAGCTGGGAGCCTGCTTCCCCCTCTCTCTCTGCCTACCTCTCTGCCTACTGTGATCTCTGTCTGTCAAATAAATAAATAAATAAAATCTTTAAAATAAATAAATAAATAAAAGAGGCATTCAATTTGTTCTTTGTGGTCTTAAAGGATGAATCAAGAGGGCAGAAGTTTGATATAGAAGCACTTTCTTCCAATTAGAGTTGTCCAAAAATAGATTTGCTGACTTGTGAGGTGAGGTTTCTTATCTTGCAGAGTCTCTACCAGTAGAAATAGGATGATTATTGAAGGTATATAGAGTGTAATCTTACTCAGCTCTGAAAGTCTCTTGGTGGCCAAAGCATTAACGCTGAAGCCAGACCACCTGAGTTCAAAGTTGGTCTGAGTCACTTGCTACATGGGTGGTTTTTGGCAAACCACTAAATCTCTGTGACCTAGTTTCTGTGTCTATAAAATGGGGATAATTTCTCTGAGTCTAAGACACAATTGTTTTAACATTTCTGAAATCAGGGTGCTTATTAGAATTACTGTCACCAAGATGGCAGTTGTGGCTTAATTGTCAGTTCATATTGTTCATACTTGAAATGAGCTATATGCAATCTTAGAACACCACATGTATTTAAAAATAGCTTTCAAAAAATTACAGTGTAGGGACGCCTGGGTGGCTCAGTCAGTGAAGCATCAGACTCTTGATTTTGGTCCAAGTCCTGGTCTCAAGGTCATGAGACCCTGCCACCCTGAGAGCCCTGCGACGGGCTCTGTGCTGAGTGTGGGGCCTGCTTGGGATTCTCTCTCTTCGCCCTCAGCCCCACCAAACCCCGTCCCATTTGCGCATACTCTCTCTCTCTAAAAAGAAAAGAAAAGAAAAGGAAAAAAAAGACAGTATAAACCGACATTGAAACTAAACTTTTTTGTGTATGCAAAAAGGCAAGGAAACAGAGCAATAGGTGTTAATTTCAGATTAGTGAACAGGTATGTATCATTAATTGGAAGTTTTTTCTTTTCTTTCTTAATGGTAAATAAAATATTGGTGAGTCTTAAACGTGACGACATCTTAGATCCCGTGAATCTGATATCTCATTGGTTATCTCATGAAGTCATTATAAAGATTGTAAGATTAAACATGTTAAATCACGGGACGCCTGGGTGGCTCAGTGGGTTAAAGCCTCTGCCTTCCGCTCAGGTCATGGTCCTGGGGTCCTGGGATCCAGCTCCACATCAGCTCTCTGCTCAGCAGGGAGCCTGCTTCCTCCTCTTTCTCTGCCTGCCTCTCTGCCCACTTGGGATCTCTGTCTGTCAAGTAAATAAATGGAATCTTTAAAAAAAAAAAAAACATGTTAAATCACATAAACTGCTTAGAACAGGGCCTGGCACAAAGCACCATGTAAGTTCTCTTGTTATTACATTTTTATGTAAGGAAATAGTCAAGAGTTGCTCTCCCTAATCCAGCTTCTGATGGAGTGGCATAAACAGTAGAGTCATGGGGACCGCAAAAGGAAAACTAGGGGTTTCTCCAAGGTGAAAACATAGTCTTGGAAACTAGGAATTAATGCCATCAAAGTAGAGGAAAGCCTCTGATAATACAGTAAGTTCTTTGAGAGCCAGACTCTTTAAACTTTTCTCAGTAAGAAGGAATGCAAATGAAGACTCCAAACGAAGGCGAGGTTGTGTTGGTAGCACTGGCCTTCTTTCTCTTTCATGCCCAACAGGCTCTATGCTGACCCACGTTTCCATTCTGCCACTTCACAGTCTGCCAAGAGGTCCACCATTTTGAAGATAAATCCCTTATCAAAGGTTCACTTCATCGTTTTTAAAGATTAATTAATTTATTTTAGAGAGAGACTGCAAGCAAGGAGGAAGGGCAGAGGGAGAGGGAGAGAGAATCTCAAGCAGCCTCACTGCTGTGCTGGGACCTGGGGCTTGGCCCCACCACCTTGAGATGGTGACCTGAACTGAAATCAAGAGGCGGGCCTTAACCCACTGAGCCATCCCAGCACCCCTAGACTCACTTCATTTCCAACACTTACTGATACTACAGTGACAGGAAGAGCGAGCCCTGCATCTCCAAACTTCCTTGCCTGCCACTGCCTCAAGACCCTTGAAAATAGTTTCTCCCCCAGAGATTAGTAGGGAAAAGGTACTTTTCATTGAGGCAGGGTAGTTCTGATCCCAGCTGGCTCCAGGTCGGAAACAGATTGTTTGGATTTTGAGCCCAAGGTAGGCTTTGTGGAATGAAAATGATTGAAAGAATGCAGAATGGAGATTTCCACATGACAACTGATGGCGTGAGGGCTCAAAGCCTCTTCTTGTTAAGGAACAGGCAGGAGAATGTACAGGAAATGAAAGTTAATTCACGTCCTGCTGCCCTGTTAAACCCTTCCCAGGGTCCCAGCTGCTGTTTTTCAACAAACAGCCGGTCATCTCTTAAAGTTTTGCTGCTGTTTCTTTGGGGTTAGGTTCACCTCTGCATCCCTTCAGTAGAGTAGGGTCACGCAAGGCGGAAGGCGGGGGTGGGGGGTAGCAGGGGAAGTATTTGTGGGACTAGAGACGTTCTTCCTTCTCTCTTACTCCAGGATACCCGTGGGCTCCAGAAATGAAGAATCTGTGAGCTCTGAAAATACATCAGATTGCTGTTTAGTCTATTTCACATCCCTCCCTTCAGTTCTCTTTACACCCCGGTGACAACTCAGGTAGGAAAGACAGATTTTTAGTATGCCTGGTTTAAGTGTGTGCAGAGTCACAGAAACAGCGGTACGGGGAGGAGAGCGGACCGCGGAGCTCACAGCGGGGTGCCCTAAGGTTACAAGAAGTAACGTCCTTGTTACCAGGTATGAGTCAACCCCTCCTGTCTACCTCAAAGAATTATGCTTGGGGGAGGGGTTTAAAAATAAATAAGAATTATGCTCAGGATAACGTAGAATTTTTATGAAAAATCCCAGGGGCTCCTGGGTGGCTCAGTCAGTTAAGCATCTGACTTTGGCTTAGGGCATGATCTCATGGTCCTTGGATCGAGTCCCCGCTCCCTATCCAGCTCCCTGCTGAGAGGGGAGCATGCTTTTCCCGCTCCCTCTGCTTGTTACTCCCCCTGCTTGGGCTCTCTCTCTCTGTCAAATAAATGAATAAAATAAAATAAATCTTAAAAAAATAAAATCCTGGAACATGTTAGAAGGAGCTTGTTTGATAAACACCAGGTATATTAATTCATTAGTTAATTAATTAATTAAAAGTAGGCTCTGTGGCCAATGTGGGGCTTAAACTCAGGACCCCGAGATCAAGGGTCGCATCCTCTATGGACTGAGCCAGCCAGGGCCCCAACAGCAGGGGTTTTAATATGAATAACTTGGTTGTGGTGAGGCGAATTGAGGAAGTATCAGAATGCCAATCGGCAGCGCAATTGTGTAGCTGGGATGGGAGGCATAGACGGAAAGAAACAAAGAATGCCTCAGCTGCCATTCAGGCAACACTTTATTTCTGTTTGCTGGGGCTGGGGAAACAAATGTGCACATTTATAAAAAAAAAAAAAAAAAGATAAAATCACTTATATTCCCATTGCCCAGAAAAATCCGTTGTTTCTTTTGGTCTTTTTAAGAAAATGAATGCATCTATAATATATACGATCCAAAATTAGTATCACATTGCATTTACAGTATTTTAAAACATTTTGTTTGGAAATAATTCCAAACTTAACAGAAAGTTGCAAAAGTAAAAAGAACACACAGAATACCTGTCCACCCTTTACCCAGATACGGTTTCTTGTTAACATTTTACTCCATCTGCCTTGTCATTTGTTTTCTTTATCATCTGTCTGTATCAATCATCTATATCAATAAAAAGTGTAAAGGTGAGTTACTTACATCATGGCTCTATCACCCCTGAATACTTCTGTGTGTATTTCCCAAGACTAAGGAATTTTCTCCTCCATAACCACAGTTGTCAGCTTTATAAATTTATAAATTTACATTAATTTAAGAATTTCATCTAATCTACCAATCATATTCCAGTGTTATTGACTGAGCCAAAAATGTCCTTTCTAACATTTTCCCTATCCAGCACGGTCTAGGGTCAGGTATTACACATAGTTGTCAAATATCTTTAGCCTCCTTTTTTCTGGAACATTTTCATAGTCTTTATCTTTTCTGACATTTACATTTTGAAGAATGCAGTGCCTCATGCCCCAGCCCCTAACAGATACACTTTTTCTTGTAATTGAACCCTCTTCATTTTGTTTGTCTGATGTTGCTTTGTGATTAGATCGAGGTCACACATTCTCTCAGGAACACCGCACAGGTGATGCTGCGTCTTTCTCAGGATGTCACATTTGGAGGCTGGCTACCCTTCCTTGGTAATGTTAATTTTGATCACCTACTCAAGGTTTGCCCAATTTCTCCACTATACTCTTACTGTTTTTTTCCCTCCTTTGCAACTTATTAGTTTATGGGGAGACAATTTCTGATCATGCAAATAATCTACTCCTCATGAAAATTTCCCCTTAAATTTAGTACCCATTGATGATGCTTGCCTGCTGATGATGCTTGATGGTTGCCAAATGATCATTTTCCAAGGCTGGCATTTCCTCGACATCTGTCAGTTAGCCTTTGTCACTCTGCTAAAACACGAGACCTCCCTTTTATTATTGTTTTTTAATTCAGAAGGACTCATTAATTATTCTCAGTTCAATTTTTCCACATGTTAGAAAAGCCACGTTATCTTATCACATTCCCCCTGTACACATTCCCCCCCGCCACCGTATACATTCCATCTGGGGCTTGTCATTCTTCTCTCCTCTCTGCACTGATAGGCCTGTGGTCTGCTGCATAGCTGCCTTCCAGAGATTTTTACTTCTTACCATCTGAGAAATTTCAGGCCTTTTTTCTGTGTTGGATCTTGTTTTCCTAATTCCTGTGCTTTTTTCCTTCCTTATTTTATTTTTGTTTTTAAAGTAGGTTCTATCCCAATGCGGAGCTTGAAGTCATGACCCAAAGATCAAAACCTGATCTGAGCTGAGACCAACAGTCAGAAGCTCAACTGCCTAAGCCACTCAGGCGTCCCCTCTTCCTAAGTTTTGTTTTACATTTTGACACATTCTTACCTTTTTTTTTTTTTTTTTTTAAGATTTTATTTATTTATTTGACAGCGAGAGACTGAACACAAGCAGGGGGAGTCGGAAAGGGAGAAGCAGGCTTCCCACTGAGCGGGGAGCCTGATGCAGGGCTGGATCCCAGGACCTTAGGATCATGACCTGAGCCAAAGGTAGACACTTAACCAACTGACCCACCCAGGCGCCCCACATTCTTACCTTTTAAAAAAAGTTGGGCAACCAGTGAATTTTTTTTCTGAGAACATGTCTGTCTAGAAATATCGTTACTTTTACTCTCCCTTTATTGATAGTTTGGATATTTAATTCTGGGCTGGAAATTATTTTTCCCTCAGAATTTTGAAGGCGTCTCTCTAGTGTCATTTAGCTTCTATTGCTGTGCTAGGGAAGACCAAGGCCATTCTGATTCCTGATTCTTTTGATGTAACTGGATACTTTGTTTATAATGATACTTTTTTGGTATTCACTTTGGATATTTTCATTTAAGAGATTTCCTCCATCTATAATGATCTAAAATTTCTCAGCATAGCTTTTAATTAATCATGCAGAGCTCTACTGTGGGTTCCTTCAATATGAAGATCTATAGACACATAGACATCTTTTCAGTTCTGAAAACTTCTTTTGTGTTTTTTTCTTTGTTAATTTCTTCCTTGTGTTTTGTTATTCTCTTTTTCCAGAAAGCTATTTGTCAGATACTGGATTTCCTTGACTGACACTTTAATTTTCTTATTATTTCTCTTTTATTACCCATTGTTTGGATCAACTGTCTGGGAGATTTCCTTGACTTTCTCTTCCAAACCTATCAGCGAGATGTTCATGTTAGCTATCATATTTTTAATTTCTAAAAGCTTTTTTTAAAGGTTTTTTTTCTTAGAACACACTATCCTATTCATGAATAGACTATAATATCTTGTTATCTGAGAAAATTATTTGTTTTCTTTTTTTTAAGATTTTATTTATTTATTCATTTGTCAGAAAGAAAGAGAGAGAGAGAGAGAGCACACAAGCAGGCAGAAAGGCAGAGAGAGAAGCAGACTCCCTGCTGAGCAAGGAGCCTGGTGTGGGACTCTGGGATCATGACCCAAGCTGAAGGCAGGGGCTTAAACCACGGAGCCACCCAGGCGTCCCATTGTTTTCTTGAAAAAAAAAAAAAAATGTTTTTCCATTCACCTTGTCTCTTGGTTTTACTTTTTCATTTTTTTAAAAATTTTATGTCAAAGATATTCCTTGGTTCCTTTATTGCCCTCACACTTAAGAATGAACTATTAATCAGTTCAGTATGGAAGCTCTTTGATTTACTTTATTGTAGGCAAGTTTTTAAAAGACCGATTTTATTCTAATTAAAAAAAAATGTTTTTGCGGCACCTGGAAGGCTCAGTTGTTAAGCATCCGCCTTTGGCTCAGGTCCTGATCTCAGGGTCCTGGGATTGAGCCCTGTGTCTGGCTTCCTGCTCAGCGGGAAGCCTACTTTTCCCTCTCCTCCTGCTGTTCCCTTACTGTCCTCTCGCTCTCTCTTTCTCTGTCAAATAAAAAATTAAATCTTAAAAAAAAAAAACTGTTTAATTGTGGTAAAATACACATAAAATTTACCAGCTTAACCATTTTTAAGTGTATAGCCCAGTAGTATTAATATATGCACATTGTTGTGCAACCAATCTCTAGAACTCTTTTCCTCTTGCAAAACTGAAATTCAATGTCCATTAAATAACAACTCTCTATTTCCTGTTTCCCTTAACCCCTGATAATACTCTTAATACTTTTCATCTTTATTAATTTGACTACTTTAGGTATCTCCCATAAGCAGAATTGTACAGTGTTTGTTTTTTTGTTACAGGCTTAATTCACTTAGCATAATGTCTTTAAATTTCATCATATTGTACCAGGTGTCAGAATTTATTTCCTTTTTAAGGCTGAATCATATTCCATTGTATGTATTTACCACATTTTGCTTATCCACTTATCTGTTAATGGACATTGGGGTGCTTTCTCCTTTTGGCTATCATGCATAATGTTGCTATGAACATGGGTATATAAATATCTCTTTAAGGGGCACCTGGGTGGCTCAGTTGTTAAGCATCTGCCTTAGGCTCAGGTCATGATCCCAGGATCCTGGGATCAAGCCCCACACTGGGCTCCCTGCTCAGTGGGAAACCTGCTTCTCCTTCTCCCACTCCCCTGCTTGTGTTCCTGCCCTCGCTCGCTCTATCAAATAAATAAATAAAATCTTAAACAAATATATCTCTTTAAGACTATGCTTTCAATGCTTTTGAGCATATACCTGGAAGGAAAATTGCTGGATCAAATAGTAATTCCATTTTTAATTTTTTGAAGAACCATTAAGTGGTTTTCCATAGTGTTTGCCCCATTTTACATTCCTACCAATAGGGCTCAAAGGTTCTAATTTTTCTACATCTGCATCAAGATTCTAAAGTTACTATTAGCCATCCTAATGGGTATAGGCAAGCTATTTTATGTGTATAATTTTGGACCCTGCTTTTTCCACAGAAAAAGATCTTGGACAATTTTTGCATGTCAATGGACATTTAAACATGATTTTTAATGGCCATATTATTATTATTTTTTAAGGATTTTATTTACTTATTTGAGAGAGAGAGAGAGAGAACATGAGTGGGATATGAGCAAAGGGGCAGAGAGAGAGAGGTAGCGGAAGAAGGAGAAGCAGTCTACTTACTAAGCAGGGAGCCCGGTGTGGGGCTTCATCCCAGAACCCAGGGATCATGATCTGAGCTGAAGGCAAGAGCTTAACTAGCTGAGCCACCCAGGTGGCTTAATAGATCCCATAATGTGGTATTTTAATTTGTTTCCAGTACTTTTTAGGGTAGAAATCTTTGTGTACATCCCTGATATTTTCTTTAGCTGATAAGGTCCTAGAGGTTGAATTCCTGGGTCAAAGCCTATATATATATAAGATATATATATCTTATATATATATAGGATATATGTATATATACATATTTATATAATTTTTTTTATATTTTACTAAAAATCTAAGATTTTTAGTAAAAAATAAGATTTTACTTATTTCTTAGAGAGAGAACAAGCCAAGGGAAGAGGTGGAGGGAGAGGGAGAAGAAGGCTTCCTTCCGAGCGGAGAGTTGGATGTGGGACTTAATCCCAGGGATCTGGGATCATGACCTGAGTAGAAGACAGACTATCAACCAACTGAGCCACTCAGGCATCCCTGAAGCATATGTAATTTTAATATATATTGTCAGATTTCTTTCCTAAAAGATTGCATCAGTTTATAAGAGTAAGAGTATCATCTGCACTGAATATTATCAGACAATATTAATTATTATTATTTTTTAAAGATTTAATTTATTTATTTGAGAGAGATCACAAGTAGGCAGAGAGCTAGGCGGGGGGTTGGGAGGGAGCAGGCTCCCTGCTGAGCAGAGAGCCCAATGCGGGGCTCCATCCCAGGACCCTGAGATCATGACCTGAGCTGAAGGAAGAGGCTTAACCCACTGAGCCACCCAGGTGCCCCTTAATTAATTATTTTAAAGTAAGCTCTTCACCCAACATGGGACTTTAATTTATGACCCCGAGATCAAGAGCCCCATGCTTCACCAATTGAGCCAGTCAGGCATCCTTCAGACATTATTTTAATGTATGATCATAAATACAAGGTCAGCAAGAATATACATAACTGACAACAATGGTTAAATCTGAGAATAAAACTGGTTCTGATGTATGAGTGGTCAAATAAAATGTTTTTACTTTTTTTTTTTAAAGATTTTATTTATTCACTTGACAGAGAGAGATTACATGTAGGCAGAGAGGCAGGCAGAGAGAGAGAGGAGGAAGCAGGCTCTCCACGGAGCAGAGAGCCCAATGCAGGGCTCAATACCAGGACCCTGAGATCACGACCTGAGCCGAAGGCAGCGGCTCAACCCACTGAGCCACCCAGGTGCCCCAAAATGTTTTTACTTTTATTGTGTGTATTTTTCAATAAGAATGTGATCATGTAATATTTATGTAAATTATTTTAATTTCTTAAATTAACAGAAGTGAGTGAAACGACACACTGATTTTAATATGCGTGTTTTTTACTTTTATTAAAATTAAAACTTTTTTCATATTTATTGTATTATCCTTTTGTGAAATATCTACTCATACCATTGGTCTGTTTTTCTTGTTAGAACTTTTTATACACAAGCTCTCTCTACCATTCATGATTCTCCCCCTTTTTCATGTTTACTTCTGAAGTTTACTTTATTTTCAACTTCCAGAAGTTTAAAGTTTTATGTAGATAGTTACATTTTGTCCCTCTTTTACATTATGATTTATGTCTCATTTTTATACTTAGAAAGTCCTCCATTCTGAGGGATACTCATCTGTGTATCTTTTATTTTGTTTTATGTGTATCTTTGTTTACCATTTCACTCTTTTTTTTAAAAAGATTTTATTTATTTATTTGACAGAGATTACAAGTAAGCAGAGAAGCATTCAGAGAGAGGAGGAAGCAGGCTCCCTGCTGAGCAGAGAGCCCGATGTGGTGCTCGATCCCAGGACCCTGGGATCATGACCTGAGCCAAAGGCAGAGGCTTTAACCCACTGAGCCACCTAGGCGCCCCTACCATTTCACTCTTGAATAAAACTGTAATTTATTTTAGTGTATGTTTTGATAAGGAATCAACCCAAACGGTTAATTAATCATCCCAACACCATTTTAAAAGTAAACCATTCCTTTCTTGGTTGATTTGAAATGCTACCTTTACCAAACAAATTGTTCATGCTTTGTATCTGATTTAGGCTTTTTACTCAGCTTCCGATGGTGTTACTGGGAAGAGTGAGTAGTCATCCAGGAAATGACTTGTTCTGGAGTATTGCTGCTCAGATAATGAACGGTCTGGTTAAAGGGATGTATTGAAACAACCAATTTGGAAACGTAAGAGAATGATTTTGTTGGAGTCCTTAGTACTTAAGAGGGGCTGTGATGACTAAACATTTTAATCTTGTTTTTGAACACTGCTAATAGGGTGTGCAGTCATCACCCAGTTGCAAGGCACAGTTCCACGGGCCATTCTAAAGAACTCCCTTCCTACATGCCGCCACACTCTCATTTCCCTCCGGTCCCAGCTAATTTAAGAAGCCATCAGGTGTGTGTTTGTGTGCGCGTGCGCGGCAGTAGCAGGAGAGGAAGAGGGCTTAATGAGCAAATGTGTCCACCCTACCTCGGTTTGCTGAGCCTGCCTGAGGTGGAATCTGTAAAGGACTGTGATGACCATCCTAAAGAAGACTTAAAATCCTGTTTTTCTTTTCCTGCAGTATCCCTCGCGTGCACGGACGGATCCGAGAAGTTCCTACCCACCCCACCGCTTCATTCTATCTGGGGATTGGGTTTGTGTGATCTCTCAGTAAGGCGCCGAAATGCTCCTCGTTAGCTTGCCGAGTCCGCCAGGGGGCAGCAGAGACCTGGCGGCAGCAAAAGTAAAGGGAGTTTGGGGGAGATGGAGGCAGTAGGAGTGACTCAGAGAAATTGGCCTTGGCACGTCGTAGTCAGCGTCGCGCTGCCAGGTTGCTCTACGGCTTTCGGCAGATTGCCTTGCGGCTCGTCTCCCTTGACTTAATTTTTAGCTCCTCCTCCTGTCCTCCCCGCCCGCCCCGGTCTCGTACTCGATTTGGACCTTCTTCCCAGAGTTCTCTTGCAGTTCTTTCCCAGGCTCCTCTGCGCGGCTCTATCTAAACTCCCTTCTTGCATTTAGCCTAGACCGAGCTCCCTGCGTGCACCGCGCGCTGCATGAGGCGCGTAAGTGGAGAGGAAGGGAGGGAGGACGGTCCAATTGGGGTGGTTCCGGCCCGGGGTTGTGGAGCGTGGGCGGCGCAGATTCTGAGTAGATCGATTGGGGAGGCGGTTGAGGTCGTCCTGAGGGCTCCAGCAGCGTGGTCCTGAGACCGGGGCCTGTACTAGTTAGAACAGTAGGAGTTCAGGGTCAGGGCTTAACTGAGAGTTTGGTTAGGAGGGACAGGGGTTCAGGAGACTTGGACCAACACCCCGAGACCCCACGACGGGGTGCAGGCGGCGTATTGTTAATTGTGGCGGTCCCATGCACGGGCGTGAGACCTCCCCAATGCTGCCTGTTGACAGGAGTGAAGGGTGCCGAAGTTTGTGTCCATAGCTAGGCGGGGTCCAGAGGAGTGGCCGCAGTTGGGAAGGAATTACTCATCTAAAGGAATCTGACATTGGTGTTTTGCCGCATAGTTAGCCTTCTTAGGCTTTTTTTTTTTTTTAATTGAGATGCAATTCATATACGATTAAATTCATCCATTTAAACAGTTCCGTGGGCTTAGTATATTCACAAGGTTGTGCAACCATCACCATTATCTAGTCCCATAACATTTTTATCACCCTGAACAGAAACCCACAACTCCTTAGCAGGCACTTCTCATTTGCCCCCATTACCACCTCGCTAATCTGTTTTTTGCCTCTGAATTTGCCAATTCTAGATATTTCGCATAAATGGAATCCTACAGTTTTTGTGTGTTGGGCACATTTTCACCAAGCGTAACGTTTTCAAGGTTCATGCCTATTGAAGCATTGTCAATACTTCACTCCTTTTTATGGCTGAATAATATTAATAATCCCTTGTACGGATATACCACATTTTGTTTCTACATTAGTTGACGAACATTTGGGTTGTTTCTACTTTGGGCTTCCTAGACCTATTAAGGTCTATTCCTCCACAGAACTCACAGTCTGAGGCACGTTTTTAAATGTAATTCTCCTAAGCCAGCGTTTAACTCTGGGACTGGCTCAGGTATTTTAGTGGCCTCAGGTCTGGTATCTTTTAGGGAAAGTTATCTTTTAAAGTCCTCTCTTAAACCGCTAATTGTAGTGGTAACTAGCAGAGAAATATTTGTGTTGCTGCATGATGTGTGCCATGATCTTGTGATACAAACTGGGTGTAGGTGGATGAGTGAATGAAAAAGGTAGCTGATAGAACTATGGGAGAGCGGTTTTATCTCAAAACCAAACAAAAAAAACCTGTAGTTGATCCTCATTATTCATAGACTCTTTTTTTTTTTTCAGAGATTTTATTCATTTATTTGACAGAGATCACAAGTAGGCAGAGAGGCAGGCAGAGACAGAGGGGGAAGCAGGCTCCCCACTGAGCAGAGAGCGTGATGTGGGGCTCGATCCCAGGATCCTGACCTAAGCCGAAGGTAGAGACTTAACCCGCTGAGCCACCCAGGTGCCCCTATTCATAGAGTCTTTATTTGGGACGTACCTACCCATAAATTTTTGTAACCCCTAAATCAACACTCATAGTGTTTTGAGATATATTTAGTGTTACATTTTTCTCATTTTTGTACTTTTTGTTAGTGATTTCGCAGTTTGGAATGGCTTCCAAGCATGTGGCCGAAGTGCTGTCTAGCATTACAAGTCCAAGAAGGCTGTGATGTCTCTTACAGAGAAAAGAAAGCTTCTTTTAGATAAGTATTGTTCAGGTATGAGTTACATGCTTCTGGCTGTGAGGTCAGTATTAGTAAGTTAATATATATTGAGTGAGGTATCTTTCAGTAGAAACACACATAAAACAAGATTCTATATTGACTAGTTTAAGAAAATGTGACCAGAGGCTTACAAGGACCTAACCCTGTGTTTCTCCTCGGAGCAAATGGTTCAGTATTTGATAATTCAGTGTTCACGATGACTTCATAGAACTACCATGAATGAGAATTGACTGTATAACCAATGTAATTATTCAAGGACAGAAAGCCTAGTGTGGATATTCTTCTATCTCTATAACTTCTAACATTTTTCCACTCAAGGCATTCGTTTTTAATACCATACTGGCAGTTTTAAAGTGAAGAGAAGCTAAAATAAAAGTAAAATGCTCTAGTGCTGGGTCAGGACTATGTTAAGTGCTGGAGATTCAGTAATTAGTATATGGCCTTTCTGTTCTTGAATGCCTGAGTGTGGATTAGAGTGTAGTATGTGCCTTTTTTTTTGGAATGTGTGTTTTGATGTATGTCTAAAATGCTAGAGAACATAGGATTGATTCTGTTTAGAGTGTAACCTGCATAAGGCTTCAAAGAGAAGATGACATTTGAAGTTTCACAAAATGTTACAGCAGCATGTACATACCTGAAAATAAAAGAAAAAAAACTTGGTCTCTAATCCTGCTGTTCTTTATCCTTGCAATCAGATCCTTGCTGTCACTGAGTTGCCAGTTCTGCCCCCTGTAATACATATCCAGAGTCCATTCTTTCTTCACATGGCCATGATCTTCCTTTATCAGTTTCTCTCTGGACTGTTGGAACAGATTCCTAACTTATCCCTCCCTCATTCACTGTTGACAAAGAGCCTTCTGATGCCTGAATATAATCTCATCATTCTCAGCTTAAAATTTCCATTGCTGTCCCAAGGTTTATAAACTAATGTTTCAAACTTTTTAAGGTGACTAATATTACCCTCTATGCCCTCTATCTTGTCTTTTTTTTTTTTTTTAAGATTTTTTTTTTATTTCATGGAGAGGAGGGGGAGTGGTAGAGAGAGAAGCAGGCAATCCACTGAGCAGAGAGCCTGATGCTGGGGTATGTCCCAGTACCCTGGGATCATGACCTGAGCCGAAGGCAGACGCTTAGGCAACTGAGCCACCAAGGTGCCCCCTGTCCTTTCTTTAATACATATGAGAAAAGGTCCGACAAAAGAGGAAAATTTCCTTATGTAACATGCCTCATTCCTTATTCCTTCCTTCTTCTCTCCACTTATAATTAGAAATGCTTTTAGGTGAGAAGGAAGTAGATCAGAATAAAAACATTTTTACAAATCTCATTGACCTTCTTAATATATCTCAAAATCATCCATTTCTCGCTCATAGACCCTGTCCTGGTTCAATCTCTTTACCTTTCCATCCCACACATCTTTTTTCTTTTCTTTCTTTCTTTTTTTTTTTTGAGAGGGTGGTGGAGGGGCAAGGGAGATGGGAGAGAGAATCTTAAGCAGGCTCCATACCCAGCGCAGAGCCCAATGTGGATCCCAGCCTGGGGCTCAGTCTCACAAACCTGAGATGGTGGCCTGAGCCAAGATCAAGAGTCGGAGCTTAACTGACTGAGCTACCCAGGTTTCTCCATCCCACAAATCTTTTCTTGGTTATATGATTTTATTTCTCTAAGACAATACCTATCAGAATAATTCTTGGGTCATATGGCAGATGCATGTTTAATTTCTAAAGAAATTATAAGTTTAATTTCCAAAATTATAAAACATAATTCTTCTAGAAGAAAATCTAAAAGGATAGCTTCATGACACATCCGAGGGTGTGCAGAGCTTTCTTAGACAAGACTTAGAAAGCAATACCCACTTAAAAAATGTGATAACAACAAATTCAAAACTTCTCATCAAAGACAACTAAGAAAATGAATAGGCAAGCACCAAGACACCTACCTAATAAAAGACCGACCTCCAGAATATAAAAAGAGCCATTAGGGTTCAAGGCCTGGGGATAATCCTCTGTGGCCTGTTGTTCTACCCTCTGAACCCAAGTCATTAGTCTTTTTTCATGGAGGGTAACGTGCTTACAGCTGAATAGTTTTTTCATTCTTTTTCCAGCCAGCTGTGTATGAGAATTCTAGTTGCTTCACTTCCTTGCCAACTTTTGGCGCTGTAGTTTTTATTTTTAGCCATTCTGGAGGGTATGGAGGGGTATGTCATTATGGTTTTAATTTTAGTCCTTGATTACTAATGATTTTGGAACACTTTCCTAGGCTTGTTCACATTTGTGTATCTTGCTCAGATTTTTGACCACTTAAAGTTGGGTTAAGCCGCTGCCTTCGGCTCAGGTCATGATCTCAGGGTCCTGGGATCGAGCCCCGCATCGGGCTCTCTGCTCAGCAGGGGGCCTGCTTTCTCCTCTCTCTGCCTGCCTCTCTGCCTGCTTGTGATCTCTGAAAATGATTAGGCAACCACAAAAGACTGATATCTAGAACATAAAAAAGATATAACTCCTGCAACTCAATAATAGAGACAAATAACCCAAAGTATTACATTTTGGTTTAGTCATATTTATCATTTTTTTTTTAATTGTTACTACTTTCTGGGTCTTGTCTAAGAAATTTTGACTACCTTTAGGATGTGAAGATACAGTTCTATATTTTCTTCTAGAAATTTTATCATTGTAGCTTTTATATTTAGGCCTATGACCCATCTCTATTCTTTGTGAATTGTGTGAAAAATATTTTGTGGAAAATAAAAAATTTTTTCTCCATATGGAGATCCAGTTATCCCACCACCATTTGTTATAATGTCATTGCATTACATTTGTACCTTAGCAATTCAGATTGCCATGCAGATGACTGTATAAATGGTGGTTGGTTTCTGGGCTTTTTTTGTGTGTTCTACTGATTTTTTGTTTTAATTTAAGATTTATTTGTTTATTTTAGAGAGAGAGTGTGTGCAAGAGTAGGGGGAGGGGCAGAGGGAGAGGGAGAGAATCTCTAGCAGACTCCCCGTTGAGCATGGAGCTCAAGGCAGGGCTTGATCCCACAACCCAGAGGATTATGACTGGGGTGACATTTAATCTTTAGGTCAACTTGGGAAAAATTAACATCTTAATGGTATTGATTATTGAAACCTATGAACATGATATATCTCCCTTTGCGGTCTTTTTCTTTTCTTTTCTTTTTTAAAGATTTTATTTATTTATTTGACAGAGATCACAAGTAGGCAGAGAGACAGGCAGAGAGAGAGAAGGGGAAGCAGTCTCCCTGAAGAATAGAGAGCCCTATGTGGGGATTGATCCCAGGACCCTGGGAGCTTTAACCCCCTGAGCCACCCAGGTGCCCCCTTTTTGCTAGGTCTTTATTTCTTTAAGACTGTTTGTAGTTTTTTTTTTAAAACAATTTTTTATTTTTTTATTGACATATAGTGTATTATTAGCCTTAGGGGTACAGGTCTGTGAATTGTCAGGTTTACAAACTTCACAGCACTCACCGTAGCACATATCTTCCCCAATGTCCATAACCCCACCACCCTCTCCCTCCCTCCACCAACCCTCAGTTTGTTTTGTGAGATTAAGAGTCTCTTATGGTTTGTTTCCCTCCTGATCCCATCTTGTTTCATTTATTCCTTTCCTATCCCCCAAACTCCCCACGTTGCCTCTCAACTTCATATCTGTTTGTAGTTTTTAGTGGGAAGATCTTATATATCTTTCATTAAATTTATTCCTAATTATGCCTTTTTAACTCTAATGTAAGATGGAGTCATCATTTTTATTGTTATTTTGTATATAATGGGCCATTTTTCTTTGACTGCTTCCCAGATTTTCTCTTTATTTATTTTTTTCAGCAGTTTGCCTACAGTGTGTCTAGGTGTGATTTTCTTTGTTTTTATTCTTCTTGAGGTTTTCTAACCTTAAATCTATAAATTTATGCCTGTCACCCAATTTAGGAAATTCCAAGTCATTAATTTTTTTTGGTACTGTTTTGTTTTCCATTGGCTTTAACCTCTTTTTTTGGGACTTCAATTATATTTGTGTTAGCTGTTTTTATATTATTCTACAGGACCTTGAGACTCTCATTATTTTCAGTTTGTCTTTTTCTCCTTTTCAGATTATATAATTTCTATGGCACCATCTTTAAGTTCATTGACTCTTTTTTTTTTTTTAAATTTTATTTATTTATTTGACAACCAGAAATCACAAGTAGGCAGAGAGGCAGGCAGAGAGAGAGAGGAGAAAGCAGGCCCCCTGCTGAGCAGAGAGCCCGATGCGGGGCTCGATCCCAGGACCCTGGGATCATGACCTGAGCCAAAGGCAGAAGCTTTAACCCACTGAGCTACTCAAGTACCCCTCATTGACTCTTTTTTGTCTTTAATTTTGTATTTTGTGAACAGGATTGATAGATGGTTTATCAATTCCTAGTTCAAGAACAGTTCCTATTCTTTTGGAAATATAGTGAGTATGGTTTCTTTATTAGAAGGCAAAAAAGCCAAAAAAGGGACATGGTTATATGTCCTGTGATTTTGAATTTTCTCTTGTCTTGTAGGATCTATACTCTGCCCTCTCTGTTCTTCACAGTGTCATTTCAAAAGGCACCTCATTCTTTTTTGCCCTCTTCTCCCCGGAAATACGGGCTTTCAAGGTTGCCTCCTTGAGTAGTGTATATGCTTTTTTTCATGGACTGCTCTGACCTACCAGAACTCTGTCAGTATCTTCATTCTTCGTGTGGGTTATCTTCTGGAAGCAATTTTAGTTCCATCTTTGGCTCTCTATCCTCCTCTCTCTCCTGTGCATTTCTCTTCCCATCCATGTCCCTCCTTCCTCTCCTTGAAGAGTTAAGATGTGCATTTGAGAAATATCTCCACCAGAAGTTGGTGTTTATTTTTTCTAATTTCAGGCAATTTGAAGCTTGTAGTATTTTCAGTCTTCTCATTATATTAGAAGATACAGGATATTTGTGGTTTTATTTGTTCCTCTTTTTGGTCTGCATTGGTTGTATTGGGATATTTGGATTTATATAGCTGCCCTAACTGTGGCTGTGCAGAAAGTCTTTCCTAACATTTTATTTTGAAACATTTGAAACTTTCAGAAAAGTTATACAAGGATTGCCTGCATATCCTTCACTTAGATTCATAAATTTGTTACTTTATCTTCCTCTCCTTCTCTTTGTGCATGTGTGTGCACACACACATTTTATTAGTTGATTGATTTGAGAGTAAGTTGCAGAAAACATGGCAGTTCACTCCACTACTTCATCATATATCTCCTAAGGACAAGATCATCCTCTTACATAACTCTGATGCAAATTTAACAACAGTGCAATGCATTTGAATAATATGCAGTCCATCATACGAATCCCCTCTAGACTATCCTTTACATTTTTTTTCCCCTGATCTAAAATCCTTTCAAAGAACCACAATGTAGTTGTAGTTGTTGTGTGTTGTGTGTCTTTAATCTCTTGATCTAGAAGAGTTCATTTGCTTTGTTTTATTTTATTCTATATTTTGCTTTGTTTTATTTATTTATTTTTTAAGTAATTTAAAAAAAATTTTTATAAAGATATAATGTATTATTAGCCCCAGGGGTACAGGTCTGTGAATCACCAGGTTTACACACTTCACAGCACTCACCAAAGCACATACCCTCCTTTGTTTTACTTTTTAAGACATTGACATGGTGTGAATCCAAATGTTAGAGGTTTCAACTTGTCTAATTATTTCCTCTTGATTAGAGTCATGATTAAATTGGTAGAAATACTCCTTAAGTGACGTTGTGACCTTTTTAGTATATCCATCAGGGAGCTTATGATGGGACTATCACTGGCGACATTATGTTTGATTACCTGATTAAGGTAGCATCTACTAGATTTCTCCATTGTAAAGGTATCTTTTGCTTCCCCTATATTTTTCTTCAAACATACGTAGCTTATCTGAGAGAAGAGCCCAGGATGTGCGATAGAGGTGAGGGGAGTGAGACAGGAAAGAAAGGGCATTTATCAGAGGGTGAGGTGCATGGCCAAGCCAGTTACCACTAGTGGGCAACCAAACCTAATTTCACTGGGAAACTCAAGCCAATGTAGAACTTACAGCTCAGTGTTATCTCACAAAGTGGGTAAGAGATCTAGGGTCTTTAAACACCAGCTCCCATCAGTCAGTAGTGGAGGGCTGCTCCCAAGGGCATCGGTTCTCTGGTGCTTCCAATTTACCATGAACAGGCACAAAATGGGCCCTGGATGCCAAAAAAGGCCCTCAGATAAAGAGATACAAATGTTGGCATTTGGCAGTTAGGCCTAGGTGCACGATTGTGGTAAGAGCTGAAGGGATAGTTAGCAGAGTGTCCATGGTATCTCTATACCTGGGAACCCCAGAATCTAGACTTGAGGCAAAACCTTATGTGCTATGATTTCTTGAGGAAGCAGAAGTGAGGAAAGGGAGATTGAGGAGAGAAGGAAGATTAAGTCATTTCAAGGGGACATTTCCAAGCTGGCCACCCCTTGATTAACAAGTACAACTGACTGCTTGATCTCTTAATGCTGTCTCTCAGAAGCATGTATGAAGTTCTGTATCCCAGGACAGCCCCCTCCCCACCAAAGAAAGGAGGGAGAAGAATTTAACCCTCAGCTTTTGTATCTCATCGGTAAAAGGTTTGCCGCATGCTGTATTCCCTCCCTCAGATTTCCAGGTTGTGCATGTGTGGGCATCAGGTGGGTCCCACAGGTTATCACACCTTCAAGGTGAGAGGGGAGCCCCGGGAGGGAGTGAGAGGCAAATGGCATGAGCAAGAGGTGAGGGACTGGTGGTCGTGCCTCTGTGCATTCAGTTAGAACTCAATGCGTATTTGGTCTATCTCATGGCAACCGGGGTAGAAAAAGTAGTCAAGGGCCTCAGATATCGGCAAGGCCAAGAAGATTTGAGGTGCTGCATAAGATATGCCTGATAAATGTGGAAGACTCCAGATTTTTGTTTAGCAAGTGTGCACATACACACACACACAAAACATACATGAACTTGATCACATACAGGAAAAAGAGTTTTCTGTTGTTGGTGGTGATCCAGTCAAATTTTACTTCCTTCCATATTTTTTGATATATGTGTAAAGTTTTCTATAATAAAGATGTTGTAATTTTATAATGGGAAAATGATTGTAGACAGTTTTAGAAAGGAAGGCAGTCAGCTTTTTCTCAAATAGTAACTGGCAGGGGAAAAAAAAATGATTCCATGTTTTACTTTGTGGGCAGAGATGAAATTGTCCTTTTCTGTGATAAAAGGTTGACTCTTCTAAGATATTGTTTAGAAAAATAGCAAGTTGCTTTTGAAGTGTGAGAAATATAACTCTTGCCTTATAAAATCAGTTTCTAAGGAATTAAAAAATATACTTTGTCTCTGTATCCTACACTATGTACTTCATCATCCATCCATCCATCCATCCATTCATTCACTTAATCACTCACCCAATGAATGCTTCCCTTCCTGACCCCTTAGGGGGAACAGGTTACCATGCTGCTCACTGAGGGGCCAAGAAGAATCAAGAATCTCCTGCCTTCTAAGGGCTCACACTGGAGTGGGGAAAGCAGATGAAAGAGACAGTACTCACCAAATGCTTTCTTATACTTCTAGCCTCCACTGCCATTAAGTGGGAGCCTTGTGACAAGTTCTGTCCAGTGAACTGTGACCAGAAGTGATGCATATCGCTTCTGGCCTAAGGCAGCTATGAACCCGTGTGACTTTAACAACTCTTTCTTCCCTTGCAGTGATGACCTTGGAGGTCACATGTGCTTAGATGACACAGCCACCGGTTGGGCAGGGCCACCAGACTGGGTACCTGAAGGAATATAAACCTTCATTGTGTTATTTTACCTCCTTTTTTTTTATTGTGGCAAAATATACATAACAAATTTTTAACCTTTTTTTTAAAAAAAGTATTTTATTTATTTATTTGACAGAAAGACAGTGAGAGCAGGAACACAAGCAGGGGGAGTGGGAGAGGTAGGAGCAGGCTTCCCACTGAGCAGGGAGCCAGATGTGGGGCTCGATCCCAATTACCACCAGAGCTGAAGGCAGACTCTTAACGATTGAGCCACCCAGGCGCCCCATATTTTTAACCATTTTTAAGTGTGTAGCTCAGTGGCTTTGGGTATATTCCCAGTGTATTTCCCTTTGTTTTTTTTTAACAAATAAGTGGACAGGTGCTCATTTGAGACTTTATAAATCTCCCCTACAACTTTCTTGTATCTAGTGATGATTTCTGCTGGGTGCTGTTATTATCACATTTTATTTTTTAAAGATTTATTTATTTGAGAGAGGGAGTGAGTGAGAACGAACCCGAGCTGGGGGAGGAGCAGAGGAAGAGAGGGAAACAGACTCCCGGCTGAGCAGGAAGCCCAGCGGTGGTTGATCTGGGACTCCAGGATCGGGACCTGAGCCAAAGACCAGCACTTAACTGCCTGAGCCACCCAGCGTCTCTTATCACATCATTTTAATATGATACATTTATAAGGTTGATTTTAATAATAATCCCCTTTACAGATGAGGAAATTGAAACACAGAAAGTTTGAGTAATTGTCCAACTTAACGTATTGGATGGAGGGTGATATTGAACCACATCTGACTCTAACGTTCAAAGTGTGCTTTATAGCAGGGGTTGGTACACTGTGGCCTGTGGACCAAATCTGCCACCTCTTTTTGTGATAAAGTTTTACTGGGACACAACCACACCCATTTGTTTACATATCATCTGTGGCTGCTTCCACACTAAAATGCCAGAGTTACATAGGTGTGACAGAGACCATATAGTCTGCAAAACCTAAAATACTATCTGGCACTTTAAAGAGAAGGTTTGCAGACCTCTGCTTTATATAATAGGTCTTCAATTTTTTTCCTTTTTATTAAAGGCAGATACGTAATGACTGAGCCACCCAGGGACCCCATAATTGTGTTCTAAATATGATCCTTATTCCACTATTTCCTATTGCAACAATTTTAAGGTTTTTTTTGTTTTTTGTTTTTTAAGTAATCCCTGTGCCCAGCGTGGGATTCAAACTTACAACCTGAGATCAAGAGTTGAGTGTTCTACTGGCTGAGCCAGCCGGGCACCCAACCTGTTTTAACAGATTGTGTGTGTGTCTGTGTGTGTCTGTGTATGTTCCAGATTCTCCACATCCTTGCTAATGTTGGTTATTCTTTTTTACTGTAGCTATCCCAGTATGTGTGAAGTGTTTCTTTTTTTTCAACTTTTTATTTAAATATAGTTAGTTAACATACAGTGTAATATTAATTTCAGGTGTATAATACAGTGATTCTGTTTTAACAATTTTTTTAGAAGTTTATTTATTTATTTAAATAATCTTTACCCCCAATCTGGGGCTGGGGCTTGAACTCACCACCCTGAGATCAAGAGTCACATGCTCTTCTGACTGAGCCAGGCAGATGGCCCTGTTGTAACAATTTTAGACACTAATTATTAATTAACCTAGTATATGTCACTCTTCTACTTTCTTTGTGCCAGGTTAGAAATAGTTAATTGTTCTTAGTTGAAATGTAATGTTTTGTGATCATTTAAATGATTTTTTGCATTTTCATCATACTACAGTAAGAAAGGTAAGACGCACTTAGCAATAGCTAACCTTTCAGTACTTCCTGTGTGCACTATTCTAATGCAGTTTTCATGCAGTATCGTGGTAATCTTGACAGAACCCGTAGGAAATGCAGGTATTATTACTATGTCCGTTTTCTAGATGAGAGGACATCATTTAGAGAGATATAGGATTTTTCCCTTGGTCAAGCACCTACTGGGTATTTGCCAGAAACCGACCTTTGGAACTTGAGCCCCCAAACGCTGTATTGTGGTGCGGTGGGGAATGTTCTGCCACCGGGCATTCCTAGATTTGTAGTTTTACTGTCAGCAAATAACCTGAAGACTACAGCATACTAGTGTGCTGAGGCACAACACTTTTTTTTTTTCTTTTTGTCAAGTACTGTTTATTCTGCACATACCCACAGCCAGTTTGCACCAAGCAATTTCATTTTACTAAAGGAGGCAAGGGTCAGGTGGTGTCAAGAAAGGTGACCTGTAGTAAAGAACAGGAAGGCAACTATTGGGAGCAAATAAATTTTCATTTTTTGTGAACACCAAAGAATCCTGCAGTGCTACCCCCAGCGGCTGCAGTCCCGGGCCGCACGTGTGCGCACTCCTTTGCAACTGGTCCTGTGAAAGCAGACCTTTCATTTTGCCTTTACTGTTTTCTGTGACCCCCATGTTATCTTCCAAAGAGAGAAACACACCAGCTTCTCACCAGTAGGGACTTCCGTTGTCCAGTTACCTGCTGGATATACCTTCTTTCTGAGCTCTGGTTTGCCTTCCTTCACTGTGGTGGTCACCATGTCACCCCCACCAGCAGCAGGAAGCCTGTTCAGCCCCTGATCCCCCTCGCCAAGATCATCTGCAGATTTTTTGGCTCCTGTGCTGTTAGCACAGTTGATCATGGCTTCTACTGGAAGAGCCAGGAAATCCGGAATTTCACACCGGAGGACCCACCATGTCCTCGCTTCCATGTCTTGAACTCTGGAAAGGGACAGAAAGGCTGGGGCCCAGCACTGAATCCATCTGATCTGAGACAGGTGTAGGGATAGTCAGGTAGTGGGTCAGCCAGTGGCAAATGCTGCTTCTGAGGGTAATTCTGTTTACTAATGGACTGTACATTTGCATAGTCTCAGTCTAATGCACTGGCTCCCAAACTTGAGGCGGGGTCAGAATCACGTGGTGGACTTGGGCAAGCACTAACTCCTCAGCTTTGCCTTTAGTTTCTGATCCAGGAGGTCTAGGGTAGGACCTGGGGATTTGCATTTCTAATAAGTTCCCAGGTGATGCTGATGCTGCAAAAGACCTAACTGGTCTAATGCTTTATTCTTCCTGAATATTAGGGCCATCCACACTGCCTTCTCTTGCTCTTTAACTTTCCTTTTAGTCTCCTACCAGCTCCTGGAAAGCAGGTGAGTTATTGTGGCTTTTACTTTAAAAAAATATATATTTAATTTATTTATTTGAGAGAGAGAGAAAGAGAGAGAACACAAGCACAGGGAGAGTCAGAGGGAGAGGGAGAAGCAGCTTCCTTACTGAGCAGGGAGCCCAGTATGGGGCTTGATCCCAGGATACTGAGATCATGACCTGAGCTGACCTGAGTTAGGCAGTTGCTTAATGACTGAGCCACCTAGGCACCCCTGGCTTATACTTCTCTTTTTGACCCCACTGAAGCCAGAATCATGTTGTTCATATATGAGGTAGTAATGAGTTGATTGATTACTCTCCCTTGGAGTGTTTTTGTAATTTTGACTTTTTCAATTATAAACATTGCAATTATAATGTGTTATAATTCAAAAATCACCTTAAATAACACCTAATGAACATTTTATGGTTTGTTTTTCTAAGTAGGCTCCTTGCCCAATGTGGGACTTGAACTTATGACCCTGAGATCAAGAGTCGCATGCTCTGCGGACTCAGCCAGCCAGGCACCCCAACCCTAGCCAGAATTTTAACAGAAAGATAGAAGTGGACCCTAAAGGATTTTTAGTGCCATGTTGGATGATCGCTAAGCACTGAGGAACTTAGTCCTTGATTGGGGCAGTGCTTACAAGAAAAGCATTGGGGTACCTGAGTGGCTCAGTTGTTAAGCATCTGCCTTCGCAGCTCAGGTCATGATCCCAGGTTCCTGGGTTCGAGTCCCACATTGGGGTCCTGCTCAGAGGGAAGCTTGCTTCTTCCTCTCCCATTCCCCCTGCTTGTGTTCCCTCTCTCACTGTTTCTCTGTCTCTGTCAAATAAATAAGTAAAATCTAAAAAAAACAAAACAAAACCCACATTAAGTGTTAAGTAAATCGACTTGTAGGATACTACATTTGGATGCTTTAGTCTGATTTTGTGTGGAGGCTCTTGCTTTTTACCTTCAGCATTCTTTGAGATCTTTTTAAATTTTCTCTTTTTATAGAGGTCACCTGGAATCAACATGTCTGGGACCGAGGAAGCAGTTCTTGGAGCCCGTGGCAACCATCCTTCTGTGGCTGGCGGCAACTCCGTGTTATGCTTCGGACAGGTAACTGTGTTTTCCATATCTGGGAAGAATGAGGTTAAGTGAAAAGGTAGGAGAAAGTAGTTTGTAGGGCATAATCATGTACGTGGAAACTATTTACGGTCAGTGGGTTTTCCATTCCGTGCATTATTTGGGACTCTGAGGAACTCTCAGGGCATCATGGAACTGTAGCATCTTGTAGTACTGGGGATTACATTGAGATTTACCTTTTGTTTATTTTTTTGATACATTACATATTCATATGGCATAGCATTCAAAATGAAACGTAGACTGTATGTGAATGCAAAGTCTTGCACTTTCCCCATCACTCCTGTCTACATTTCACCCAGTTTCAAGGATTCCAGTGTTCTATTCTTTGTGGCAATATTCTGTACGTATAAAAGAGATTCTTGCTTTGTCCCCTCGAGTCCATCTTTGTCTTTACCATAGATCTGTTTGTGAAAATTTATTTCATTTATTTATTTATTTTTTAAAAAAAGATGTTATTTATTTATTTGACAGAGAGACATCACAAATAGGCAGAGAGGCAGGCAGAGAGAGAGGGGGAAGCAGGCTCCCCATTGAGCAGAGAGCCCGATGCTGGGCTTGATCCCAGGACCCCGAGACCATGACCTGAGCTGAAGGCAGAGGCTTAACCCACTGAGCCACCCAGGCACCCCCAATTTATTTCATTTAAATAGGACAAGGGGGAAACTACCAAGGGAACAGTAGTCAAATAAGTAGTGGTATATTTATGTATGTATAGGATGGAAAAGTGTTGAACTAGAGAAGAGGTATGTCTCCTGCTACCTTGTGGGCATAAATGTCATATACAGACTCTGAGGTGGCACTTTTCAGTTTACCAATTCTGACTCGAGAAAATTTTGTCAGGAGGGTGGTGACACCTAGGGCAATGCCTCTCAAAATGGGGCCCAGTGACCCCTGGGGTCAACCAGACCTCTCCCGAGTCCACGGGGTCAAAAAGATTCCATAATAATACTAAAAAACTTCTTGCCTTTTCCTTTTCATTCTCTTACAAGTGAACAGTGAGACTCTCCAGAGCACACACAGCCTGGGGGGATACTGCTCTGATGGCTTATGGAAAGTGTGCCTTAGAAGTTTCTCAGTTTTAATTCCTAGTATTGGTAGATAAAACCCATGTAAACAAGAGCTCTTAGGGCCCTCAATACTTTTTAAGAGTGTAGCAGGGTCTGGAGACTTGCTGGCATAGGAATGGGGTAATGTCAGTTTAATTTTTCCTTTTCTGGATTGCAGTATCAGTACACAGCAGATGAGTACCAGGCCATCCAGAACGCTCTGAGGCAGAGGCTGGGCCCGGAATACATCAGTAGCCGCATGGCTGGAGGAGGCCAGAGGGTAGGAGAGATGACATGCTTGAGAAGTGGGTGCCCCTCTAGCTGGCTACTCAGAGGATCTTTCTCCCTCTCTGGGTCCTCATGGATTCAGAAGGTCTCCTGCTCACTGTTGCTAGATGTTTCCTAGTGTCTTTGGGAGGGGATGGGTTCCAGCGGGCATCGTCATCTGAAGCCACCCAAGTGTTGTCTTCCATCTTGAGATATTTATACCATCTTTTAAAAATGTTTCTTTTGCCCTTTGCTTCTAATTTTATGTGTATATTTTTGGTCTCCTATAATATATGTCAGCCTGAGACTTGTACTTTTTTGGAAGCTGTGAGTTTTGGAAACTGCTAGGTGAGTGGGTATCTTTCTACTCTGAGTCTAATCCCTCCCCCAAGACAAAACACTAGTTCTAACTGGTTCCTTCTGGAAGATCTTTGAAATCAATTCACTGAGAATTTTCCTGGAATGTTAAAGGGCAGTTTTGCCAAAAAAGCTGGTAAGGAGTAAGTTAAGTAAATTTTTTTTTTTTTTAAATTTATTTTTTATTTTCAGCATAACAGTATTCATTATTTTTCACCACACCCAGTGCTCCATGCAATTCGTGCCCTTTATAATACCCACCACCTAGTACCCCAACCTCCCACCCCCCAGTTAAGTAAATTTTAATTCTCATTTAGTATGGCAGGGACTTTTAACCAGCTCCCACCTCTGCCTTTAATTTCTCTTCCCAGGTATGTTACATTGAGGGTCACAGGGTAATTAATCTGGCCAATGAGATGTTCGGTTACAACGGCTGGGCACACTCCATCACACAGCAGAATGTGGGTGAGTATGTTTCCTGGCAATGGTGACTTAATTTCCTTTACTTTGGTGCAAATTTCTGATGAGAGTATTTTGTGGGTGAGGATGTCGGTGTATTTTGTTGCTGGTAGGAGGAATATGGGTGAGGCACAGGGGTCAGTATCCTCTTCAATTGGTTCTCTTTCCCACTCCTAGATTTTGTTGACCTTAACAATGGCAAGTTCTACGTGGGAGTCTGTGCGTTTGTGAGAGTCCAGTTGAAGGTGAGGGTGATGGAGCAGACCCGCTGCCTCCAAGGGCCGGGTGGGTGGTGACAGCGAATGAGCAGGTAGAGAATTTTCTGGATTGGGCCTAGAGAGCTGGGGCTCAGCCAGTGTTCCTTAGACATTCTTACTCACGTGCAACCTAAATGAATGCTGAAAAATGCATGTTTCCTGTACATTTTAAGTTGACACCTAAAAGGTTTCACCATAAGTACAAATGCACTGTAAGTCCTCTGCATTTCAAAAGTTTGCACTGCACCCCTTTGCTTTTATGAAAACCTATGCTGGTACCTGTTTTCCCTTAACTGAAAGCAATCTAGAGAGGATTTTCACTTCTATGAAAAAAGGCACACCCTGGTGGCAAGAGGGGCCCCGCTGAGTCCATCCCTGGGAACTACACTCACCATCTTGGCATCGAGCTGCCAGGGCTTTGAGTTCTGTCCGTGAGCATCTGTGCTCTAGCTCCATTTATTGTGTGCATCCATTAGCAAGATGTGTCCTTATGTTATCAGAAAAGCATAATAGGTTATTTTTTGGATCTGGGAATGCTGAGAGATTTTTCCATATAAATTAATGGCAATTCTTTGCTTTATACTATTTTGGCTTACGGAAGGTTTCATGAGAATGTTCATTCTACTTTCGGATAGCAGGGGAAACCTGTAGTTACAACGGTATGTTTTTTAGTGTATTGTAAAATTTGACACTCTAAAATCTGTTACATCTTTCTCTTCCTTTTTTTATTCAAGTGTAATTAACACCCAGTGGTATATAGGTGTCAGGTGTACAATATTGTGATTCAGCACTTCGACACATTTTTCACGACTCATCAGGATAAGTGTATTCTCAGTCCCTGTTATTTCACATTTCTTTTCTTGTTACATCTTTTTAAAATGTATCAATGTATTTTATTTTATTTATTTATTTGACAGATCACAAGTAGGCAGAGAGGCAGGCAGAGAGAGAGGAGGAAGCAGGCTTCCTGCTGAGCAGAGAGCCCGATGTGGGACTTGATCCCAGGACCCTGGGATCATGACCTGAGCTGAAGGCAGAGGCTTTAACCCACTGAGCCACCCAGGCGCCCCGTATCAATGTATTTTAAATATCATAAACGATTAAATACTATGATCCACTTAAAAAAATACATGAGCAAGCTATTCTTTAGTCATGAGAAATTTTACATTTTTTTCTTCTCAAACTGATATTTCCATTCTGTCTCCCCATTGGCTTTTGTCCATATACATGTATAAACAAAATATATGTTGGGAATATATATTATGTATATATATTACATGAACACATGTAATATTATTTTTATTAATAACCTTAGCATATTCCTGTGTGTGTGTGTGTGTGTGTGTGTGTATGTATGGGCATATAAATGTAATTTTGGGGGGTAAATTTTCAGTGACCTTAAAGCTCTAAATTTTAAAAAATTTCTTCTGGATTGAATTACTGTTACAGGTATTACTAACACAATTGATCAGTCAGTTGGGTCTATGAGGGGGACAAAATAACTACATCAAAATTTATATACTTAATAAAAATAAATTTTTATGGAAAATGCATTTCTTAATGAGATGGATGAAGCTTTTTTTTCTTTCTGGGTGGTTTATATTTCCATAGTTTAATATTACTTTTTTTTTTTAAAGATTTTATTTATTTATTTGACAGAGATCACAAGTAGATGGAGAGGCAGGCAGAGAGAGAGAGAGAGGGAAGCAGGCTCCCTGCTGAGCAGAGAGCCTGACGCGGGACTCGATCCCAGGATCCTGAGATTATGACCTGAGCCGAAGGCAGCGGCTCAACCCACTGAGCCACCCAGGCGCCCCCATATTACTTTTTCCTAGATAGAACATTCAGCATTAATTCTATTCTCACTTCTTATTTTTATAAATAGTACTTGGGACACCTAGGTGGATCAGTCAGTTCAGTGTCTGCCTTGGGCCCAGGTCATGATCCCAGGGTCCTGGGATTGAGTCCTGCATCGGGCTCCCTGCTCAGCGGGGAGCCTGCTTCTCCCTCTGTCTGCTGCTCCCCATGCTTGTGCCATGTCTCTCTCCCTCTGACAAATAAGTAAAAAAAAAAAAAAACAAAAAAAAAACAAAACAAAACTGAGAAACCTTACTCACATAAATAAACTGGGAATGGAGAGAATTTTGTTGCAGTATCACCATTTCTTTGAATAAGCTTTCTGAGTTATATCTCAGAAATCAGAGTGCTATCCAAAATTACATTTGGTTCTCTGTCAGCTAATAATTTGATCAGGTATACCTTCATTTTTGATGAAAGCCAGGAAATGGATACCACCTGACCTGTGAAAAGATTTTTTGATTTGCTAGCCAATCGTTAAGAGTCTGTTAAATACAGTATTTCACATTTTTCTTTTGTTTCATGTCCCAGAGGTTTTTATACCTTGGGGCAGTGAACCTTAGGAAGATTTAGGGTGGGTTAGCTATGTGCCTTTTTTATGTGCACTTGTAAGTGGGTACGGAGAATTGTCTTGTACATTTCCAGGCAGATCAGGTCAAGGACGTAGCACTGGAAATGAATTCTCTTCCAGCTCTCTGTGCCCGTGTGCCCTTTAGCAAGGCGCCCAGGTTCTGTGTGCCCTGGCGCAAATGCCCTTGAGGGTGAGGAGAGCTGTGGAGCCAGGACACAACTGCAGCTCTTCATGTTGGACTCTGAACTCCTTTTCTACCTGTAGGATGGTTCATATCATGAAGATGTGGGCTACGGTGTCAGCGAGGGCCTTAAGTCAAAAGCCTTGTCTTTGGAGAAGGCCAGGAAGGAGGCCGTGACAGACGGGCTGAAGCGGGCGCTGAGGTGAGCATGAGGGCTGGAGTCTAACCTGCGTCAGTTGGTGAGACAATTCATTCACGTAGTACAAAAAGTTGTAATAACCCAAGCCTCACTCCCTCCTTGTCCCTGTCAGCCCTGTTTCCTACACTTTGAATTTTCCCTGTGGTTCTTTATGCTTAGGTCTCCCTTCTTTGAGAACAAGTGGTAGAATACTACATTCGCGGGGCACCTGGGTGGCTCAGTGGGTTAAGCATCTGCCTTTGGCTCAGGTCACCATCCTGGAGTCCCAAAATCAAGTCCCACATCAGGCTTCCTCAGTGGGGAGTCTGCTTCTTCCTTTGCCCCTCACCCCACTCGTGCTTTCTCAAATAAATAAATAAAATCTAAAAAAAAAAAAAAAAAAAGAATACTATATTCTCTACTCTGTACTTGATTTTGCTCACCCCCATCTCAGTTGTGTGTCTTGGAAACCTTTCCACACGAGGACAGAGATCGCTTTCCCATTCTCTTTAAAACACCTAAACAGTGTTTCCTTGGGTATGTACAACTAAGGTGCATAGAACAGGGTTTTGTTTGTTTGTTTTTTTTACACTTTTTTTGGGAGGTCATACATGGCCTTTGAGAATTGACGTGAATTAAATCACACATGTAATGAACCTACATTAAAAACTTGAGGTGCTCTAACCTGTGCGGAAGGCCAGATGTTCCAAGTAAAGAACTTCAGGCATGGAGGATGGTGTGCCCTAAGTGAGTTGCCCACTATTACTGGGGAATTGGAACCGCCCCTGAAAAAAGAATGGCAGGAGGTAGCTCATGGGGTTTTGCAAATGTTTTCTTAGTCTTTTGGACCTCCCTGCCTCTTGTTGGGGACAGAGACTGGTGACTGCTGTGCCACATGCTGTACTGAGACCCTCATACAGTGCCTGAAAGTGGCAGGTGCCCAAGAAGTGTCTCTGCATGTATATTGGGGTCCATCTCCTCTGCTGCAGTGGAGAAGCACCTTGCCACAAATGTTGTAACTGTTAACTATGTTCTCTGATATTGACACATAATCATTCTCAACCTGTTTTGTTCTTTCTTTCTTTCTTTCTTTTTTTTTTTTTTTTCTTACCCTTAGAAGTTTCGGGAATGCACTTGGAAATTGTATTCTGGACAAAGATTATCTGAGGTCACTAAATAAGCTTCCCCGCCAGGTATGTTAGAAATGGATGAATGGAATGCATCACAGTAAAGATAGGACCAGTGCCCCAGGGGCATGGGTTGAGTATCTGGAGGGAGAAAGAAGAAGGGGAGACTCAGCCCTTTTGAGGGTCTGGAATGTGTATTTCAGACTTGTTTGCCTATCAGAGCCAGCAGGAACCAATCACCGAATTTTCCAGCTGAAGAACTTAAAGCCTAGAGAATCCATGCTACTTGTTTTCTGCACAGAGAGCTGTGTTCCAGAATGGTGTGTGAAACCTCCAAAGGAGCACAGAGCTCCCTGCAGCACCCCTCTGGTTCCTTAGAAACACTCAGAAAGAACCTCACCTTCTCAGCCTGCGTCTGTGCTCTAGGGGTCACGGCCTAGGTCCCCTTTTCTCCACCTGAGCCTGTCACATGAGCTGAGCCTTTGGAGGGGGTTCTGGGATTACGCAGCCCTGGACTTGCTCTTGGCGGGGGCTGTGGCAGGTAGTGTTGCATTCCGGTGGGTGGCGAGTGGCTGTTGTCAGAGCCTCCCTGCAGCGCTGCAGCCCAGGGCAGCATTCCCTGGCCTGTCCTTAAGGGCTGCTGGTGGGGGATGCCCTGGCAGAGGGGCGTGGCACTTGGCAGCTGTCAAAACGCCACACTTTCCCTTGTTAAAATCCTTTCTATGTGTTGTTGGCCTCCGTTTGCTTATATCTTGTTAAGGACGTTTGTGTCTGTGTTTATGAGTGATATTAGGGATGTTTTTTTTTTGTGGTAAAAAAAATAACAAAAGTTCACCATTTTAGCCATTTTTAAGTGTACAGTTCACTGATGAAATAGATCTCCAGAACTTTTTAATGTTGGGATTCTGCCACTCTATACCCATAAGGACAACTCTCCTTTTTCCCCCCTTCTCAGCCTCTTGTTACCACATTCTACTTCTGGTTCCTATGAATTTCCTGTCTGGTTTATGTTGTCTTAGCACAACGTCCTCAGGTTTCATCTGCGTTGTAGCCTGTGTCAGAATTACTTTCTTTTTTTTGGACTCTGAACTCCTTTTCTACCTGTAGGATGGCTGGCTCAGTAGAGTGTGGGACTCTTGATCTCAGGTTGCTCTACAGCCCCAGGTTAGCTGTAGAGATTACTTAAACATAAAGTCCTTTAAAAAAAAATTACCTTCCTTTTTAAGGCTGAATAATATTCCACTGTAGGTACACACCACATTTTTTATTTTTTTAAAGAATTTATTTATTTATTTGTCAGAGAGAGAGAGAGCGAGCACAGACAGACAGAGTGGCAGGCAGAGTCAGAGGGAGAAGCAGGCTCCCTGCCGAGCAAGGAGCCGATGTGGGACTCGATCCCAGGACGCCAGGATCATGACCGGAGCCGAAGGCAGCCGCTTAACCAACTGAGCCACCGAGGCGTCTCCACACCACATTTTCTTTATATTTCCATCAATGGACATTTGGGTGGCTTTCATCTCTTGACTTGGGAATAGTGCTGTTATACACATGGTTTTGCAAATACTTCTTCAAGACCTTCCTTTCAGTTATTTTGGTTATATATCCAGAGGTAGTGTTGCTGGAGCATATGGTAGTATTTTTGTTTTTTTTTAAACAGAGCTGAAGCTCACCACCCTGAGATCAAGACCTGAGCTCAGATCAAGAGTAGGACACTTAACTGACTCAGCGCTCATGTGGTAGTTTTTTGAGGAACTTCCATAGTGTTTTCTGTAGTGGCCACACTAGTGTTCAACCAACAGTGCACAAGTGTTCCATTTCTCTACAGCCTTACCAACACCTGTTATCTTCTGGGTTTTTTTGATAGCAGCCATCCTAGTGGGTGTGAGATGCTATCTTATTGTGGGTTTAATTTGCATTTCTATGATGATGAGTTTTGATGTTGAATGTCTTTTTATATGCTTTTTGGCCATTTGTATATCATCTTTGGAGAAATGTCTGTTTCTTTGCCCATTTTTTAATTGGGGATTTTAATATTTTGTTGTTGGGTTGTAGGATTCTGTATATATTCTGAATACTAACACCTTATCAGAGACATGATTGCAGATATTTTTTCCTGTTTCATAGGCTCCCTTTAAAATGTTTAAGTTTGACATTGTCCCATTTATATATTTTTGCTTTGTGTTTTTGGTGTCATATGCAAGAAATCATTGTCAAATCCAATGTCATGAGCTTTTCCCCAATATTTTCTTCTCTGAGTTTTATGGTTTGTGTCTTATGTTTAAGTCTTTAGTTTGTCTAAACTTATTTTTGTTTATGATGTAAGATACCAGTCTAATTTCCTTCTTTTGCATGTGGATATCCAGTTTTTTCCAGCATCATTTATTGAAGAGACTCTCTTTTTCCCATTAAGTGGTCTTGGCACGCTTGCCGATATTCATTTGATCATATACGAAAGGGTTTATTTCCGGGCTCTCTATTCCATTGGACTGTGTGTCTGTATTTATGACAGTATCATATCATTTTTTTTTAAAGATTTTATTTATTTATTGACAGAAATCACAAGTAGATGGAGAGGCAGGCAGAGAGAGAGAGAGGGAAGCAGGCTCCCTGCTGAGCAGAGAGCCCGATGCGGGACTCGATCCCGGGACCCCGAGATCATGACCTGAGCCGAAGGCAGCGGCTTAACCCACTGAGCACCCAGGCGCCCCAGTATCATATCATTTTGATCACAGTTTATTTTGAAATGAGAAGGTATGAATCCTTCAACTTTGTTCTTTTTCAATGTTGTTTTCACTATTTGAAGTCCTTTGAGATTCCATATGAATTTTAGGATGAAATTTTTTTTGTTTATGCAAATAATGCTATGGGAATTTGGATAAGGTTTGTATTGAATAAGTAGTTTGGGGATCTTAACCATATTAAATTTTATGAACATGGGGTGTCTTTCCATTTATTTGTTGCTTCTTTAATTATTTTCAGCAACCTTTTTGCAGTTTTCAGTGTAGAAGTCTTTCACATTCGTGGTAGTTAGGTTTATTATTAAGTATTTCTTTTTGATGTTATTGTAGATGGATTGTTTTCTTCATTTTCCTTTTGGATTGTTCATTACTAGTGTACAGACAGAAGTGATTTTTGTGTGTTTTGTATCCTGCAACTTTTTATTCTAACAATTTATTCTAGCAATTTTTTTGTAGTCTCTAGGGTTTTCTGCATATGAGATCATGTCATCTGCATCTAGAGATAATTTGACTTCTTTTCCACTTTATTTCTTTTTCTTGCCTAATTGCTCTGGCTAGGATTTCCAGTATGTGAGTATGAGTAGTGAGAGTGGGCATCCTTGCCTTGCTTCTGATATTATAGGAAAAGCTTTCAGTCTTTCACCATTGAGTATGTTGTTAGTGGTGCGTTTTTCATATATGGCCTTCATGATGTTGAGGTATATTCTTTCTATTCCTAGTTTGTTGAATATTTTTATTGTGAAAAGGTATTGAGTCTTACCAAATGCTTTTTCTGCATTAATTGAGATTAGCATGTGCTTTTGTCCCTTCTTTCTGTTACTGTAGTGTATCACATTGATTGATTTGTGGAGTTGAACCATCCTTACATCCTGTGAATAAATACCCCTTGGTCATGGTGTATAATTCTTTTAATGTGCTATTAAATTTGGTGTGCTAGTATTTGGAAGATTTTTTAAAAAATAATTTTTAGTTAATTAATTTATTTGAGAGAGAGAGTGAGAGAGAGTGAGCACACATGCATGAGCTGGGGGAGGGGCAGAGAGAGGGAGAGAAGCGGATTCCCTGCAGAGCATGGAGTCCAACCTGGGGCTTAGTACCATGACACCTGAGATCATGATCTGAGCTGAAATCAAGAGTCAGCTGCTTATCTGTCTGAGCCACTCAGGTGCCCCTGGAGGATCTTTGTATTAATATTCGTAATATTTTTCCATAGTTTTCTCAAAGTGTTTTTCTCTTGTAGTATCACTGGTTTTTGTTTTGTTTTGTTTTGTTTTATTTTTATTAAGTTTTTTAAAATTTTAATTTCAGTCCAGATAACATATAGTGTTACATTAGTTTCAGATGTACAATATAGTGATTCAACAATTCTATATATTACTCAGTGCTCATCACGATAAGTGTTATGTAGTGTCATTGTTTGACTTTGGTATCTTAGTAATACTGACCTTATAGAATGAGCTTGGAAGTGTTCCCTCCACTTTAGCTTTTGGAAGCGTTTGAGGAGGATTGCTGTTAATTCTTTAAATGTTTGGTAGAATTCTCCCATGAAGCCAGTTAGTTCTGGGGTTGTTGGTGGTGGTAGGTTTTGGAATACTGATTTAACCTCCTAACTAGTTATTGGTCTGTTCAGATTGTCTGTTTCTTCAGTCTGGTAGGTTGTATGTGTCTAGGAATTTGTCAATTTCTTCTAGGTTATTTGATTTGTTTGTATATAATTGTGCAGAGTATTCTTTTTTTAAAAGATTTTATTTATTTATGTGACAGAGAGAGAACATACACAAGCAGGCAGAGCAGCAGGCAGAGGGAAAGGGAGAAGCAAGCTCCCTGCTGAGCAGGGAGCCCAACATGGGGCTCTGTCTCAGGACCCTGGGATCATGACCTGAGCCAAAGGCAGAGGCTTAACTGACTGAGCCACCCAGACGCCCCTGGTCAGGGTAGTCTTATAATCTTTTTTATTTCTGTGGCATCAGTAGTAATGTCCCTACTTTCTGATTCTAGTTATTTGAGTCTTCTCTCTTTCTTTTCTAGTTAATCTAGTTAAGAGTTTATCAATTTTGTGGATCTTTTCAAAAAATTGTTTTGTCCCTTATTTCTTCCTATTGCATTTCTGTTCTCTGTCATGTATCTCCATTTCTTTCATTTTCTCACTAGCTCATGTCCTCCGCTATAAATCTACCTGTTAGCACTGCTTTTGCTTCATATCATAACTTTTGGTGTTTCTTATTTTCATTTGTCTCAAGATACTTTCTAAATTCCTTTTTGACTTGTTCTTTGACCCATTGGTTATTTAAGAGTGTACGTTAATTTCCACATTTGTGGATTTCCCACTTTTTCCTTCTGCTATTGATTTCTGGTTTCATTCCATTGTGATCAGTCAGCATACTTTGTATGATTTCTGTATCCAATTGGTGAAGACTTGTTTTGTTGCCTAACATGTGGTCTCCCCTGGAGAATATTTCATGTGTACTTGAGAAGAATTTATAACCTACTGTTGTTGGGTGGAGTATTCTGTATATGTCGTTTATATACATATATATATATATACAGACATATACAGAATATACATATATATGTTTAGGTCCATTTGGCTTATAATGTTCAGATCCTCTATTATTAATCTTTGGTTTATTCTACCCATTATTGGAGGTAGAATATTAAAGTTTTCTGCTATTATTATATTTTGTTGCTGTCTATTTCTCTTTCCAGTTCTGAGAAAGTTTCCTTTATATATTTAGGAGCTCTGGTGTTTAACAATTACAAATATTTGTAATTGTTATACATATTAAGTGAATTGACCCTTTTATCATTATATAATGTTCTCCTTGTCTCTTGTTACAATTTTTTTTACTTGAAGTCTGTTTTGCCTGGTATTAGTATAGCTCATCCTGCTCTCCTTTGGTACCAGTTACATATCTTTTCTCATCCTTTCACCTTTAGCCTGTGTCCTTAGATCTACAGTGAGACTCTAATAAAAAGCATATAATTTTAAATCTGTCCAGCCAATTATGTCATTTGATTGGGGTGTTTAATCCATTTACATTTAAAGTATTACTGTTAGAGAACAACTTATTGTTGCCATTTTGTTGTTGTCTTATAGCTTTTTTTGTCCCTCCTTTCCTCCCTTACTGCCTTCCTTTGTGTTTTGTTTTACTTTTGGGTAGTGACATGATTTGATTTCCTTCATACTTCCTTTTGTGTATATTCTAGAGATAATTTCCTTGTGATTATTATTGCAATTATAAAATATCTTAAAGTTGCAGCATTCATTCTGTTTTAAACTGATAACAAGTTCACTTGCATACAAAAACTATTCCTTTTTTTAAAAAAAGATTTTATTTATTTGAGAGAGAGTGAGAGAGGGCACAAGTTGGGAGTGGGTAGAGGCAGAGAGAGGGAGAAGCAGACTCCCCATTGAGCAGGGAGACTGCCATGTGGCTGGATCCCAGGACCCTGGGATCATGACCTGAGCTGAAGGCAGTTGCTTAACTAGCTTAACTAAGTGTAATTAGTGGCTTCCCAGGTGCCCCCAAATCTATTCCTTTACAACTCCACACCTGCTCCACCTTATCTCATTGATGTTACAGACTACATCTTTATATATTGTATATATACAATATATATACAGAGATTTACAGTTATAAAAACTATAGTTGTTTTAAAACTTCTATATTCATTATGTAGTTTTAATAGTTTTTTCATTTAAATTCTGTGTACCAAAAGGATATTAATTCAGGCTTTATATTTATCTATGTATTTACCTTTACTGGAGAACTTACTATATTTGTGTAGCCTTGTATTAGTGTCTAGCATCTTTTTTTTTCTCTGAAGAACTCCTTTTAGCATTTCTCGTGGAGCAGGTCTAGTGGAAATGAACTCCCCCTGCTTTTGTTTTTATGTAAAAGTCTTAATTTCTCTATTTTTGAAGGATAGTTTTGCTGGATACAATATTGTTGGCTGAGCTTTTTTCTTTCAGCACTTTCAATATATTATCCCATTCTGTTCTGTCTGGTAAGAGGAAATCTAATAATCTTATGGAGGCTTTCTTGTATGTGATGATTTTCTTTTCTCTTGCTGCTTTCAAGATTTCTCTTTGTCTTTGACTTTTTAGAAATTGAGATATAATTGCAATATAACATTATTTTAGTTTCAGGTATACAGCATAATGATTTGATATTTGTATATATAATGAAATGACCATTATATATAAGTCTAGTTAACATCTATCACCAAAGCTAGTTACAAATTTTTTTTAGAACCTCCAAGATTTACTTTTAGCGATTTTCAAATATATAATATTAGTAGCTGTAATCACTGTGCCGTATACTATATTCCCATGACTTACAACTGTAAGTTTGTACTTTTTTACATCCCCCACCCCTATTTTGCCTCTCTCTGGCAACCACCAATCTATTCTCTGTACCTATGAGCTCTTTTTCTTTTTTTCCCCCAGATTCCACATATAAGTGAGATGATATGGTGTTTGTCTTTCTTTTTTTTTTTTTTTAAGTTTATTTATTTATTTATTTGACAGAGAGAGATTACAAGTAGGCAGAGAGGCAGGCAGAGAGAGAGAGGAGGAAGCAGGCTCCCTGCTGAGCAGAGAGCCCGATGTGGGACTCGATCCCAGGACCCTGAGATCATGACCTGAGCCGGAGGCAGCGGCTTAACCCACTGAGCTACCCAGGCGCCCTGGTGTTTGTCTTTCTCTGATTTATTTCACTTAGCCTAATGCCTTCAGGGTACATCCATGTTATGGGAAATAAAAGATTTCCTTCTTTATGGCAGAACAATATTCCATTATGTATTTACTACATTTTCTGCATCCATTTATCCGTGGATGGAGACTTAGGTTATTTCTGTACCTTGGCTATTGAAAATAATACCACAGTGGACATGGAGTACAGATAGCTTTTCGAGTTAGTGTTTTTGTTTTCTTTGGCTAAATACCCAGAAGTGGAATTGGTGGATCACATGGTAATTCTATTTTTAATTTTTTGAGGAACCTTCATAGTGTTTTCCACAGTGGCTGCCCCCATTTTCATTCCCACCAACAGTGCACAAGGGTTCATCTTTCTCCACGTCCCCTCCAACACTTCTTTCTTACCTTTTTGATAATAGCCACTCTGACAGGTATCTCATTTTGGTTTTGATTTGCATTTCCCTGATGGTTCGTGATGTTGAGTATCATGTGTCTGTTGCCCATCTTTGTGTCTTCTTTGGAAAAATGTCTGTATAGACCCTGTGCCATTTTTAATTGGATTATTTGCTGTTTTTGCTAGTGAGTTGTGTGCGTTCTTTACATATTTTGGATATTAACCCCTTATCAGTTATATTGTTTACAAATATTATGTAATATAATATTTATATTTATACAAATATTTATACAATATTTGTAATATTGTATATTTACAAATATATGTAATATTTGTAAAATTTGTATTATCTTTTCATGTTGGCAGTTTCTGTTGCTGTGCAGAAGCATTTTAGTTTGTTGTTGTTTTTAAAGATTTTATTCATTTATTTGACAGAGAGAGATCACATGTAGGCAGAGAGGCAGGCAGAGAGAGAGGGGGAAGCAGGCTCCCTGCCGAACAGAGAGCCCGATGCGGGGCTCGATCCCAGGACCTTGGGATCATGACCTGAGCTGAAGGCAGAGGCTTAACCCACTGAGCCACCCAGGAGCACAGAGGCATTTTAGTTTGATGGAGTCGCGCTTGCTTGTTTTTTGCTTTTGTTGGCTTTGTTTTTGTGTCAGATCCAAAAAGTCATCACCAAACCCAGTGTTACGGAGCTTATGTCCTGTATTTTCTTCTAGGAGTTTTATAGTTTCAGGTCTTAACACAAGTCTGTACTTCATTTTGAGTATATTTGTGTATTGTGCCAGATAGTGGTCTAGTTTAATTCTTTAGCATGCGCTGTCCAGTTTTCCCAACACCATTTGTGGAAGAGACTGTCCTTTCTACATTGTACCTTCTTGGCTTTGTCATAAATTTGTTGATCGTATAAACATGGGTTTCTTTCTGAGCTATTTTGTTCCCTTGTTTTAGGTTCCTGTATTTATGTCAGTAGCATGCTGTTTTGATTACTGTACTTTGTAGTGTAGCTTGAAATCCAGTAGCATGATGCCTTCCACTTGTTCTCAGGTTTGCTTTGGCTATTCAGAGTCTTTTGAGGTTCCATACAAATTGTAGGATTGTTTGTTGTGTTTCTGTGGAAAATGCCATTAGATTGCACTGAATCTGTAGATTATTTTGGTTTGTTTGGAGATTCTAACAATATTAATTTTTCCAGTCCACAGCATGGAATATGTTTCCATTTATTCTTTAGTTTCTTTCATCAGTCTTACAGTTTTCACAGTTACATGTCCTTTACCTCCGTGGTTCCTTTATTGCTAAATGTTTTATTCTTTTTGTTACAATTATAAATAGGTTTGTTTCCTTAATTTCTCTTTCTGGTAGTTTGTTTATTAGTGTACCATCTTTGATTTCTGGCCATTTGATTATATGAGCCTTTTGCGTTTATCCTAGGTTTAGTTTTTTGAGCTTCTTGAATTTGTGTGTCTTCTCTTTCCTCAGATTTTTGAAGTTCTAAGCCATTAATTCCTCATATAATCTCTCTGCCCCTTTCTTTTTCTTTTTCTGAGACTCTTAATACATAGTGTGACAACTGTCCTAGAGGCCCCTTAGGCTCTGTCATGTTTCTTCATTCTTCTTTTTTGCTTTCTGATGAGATGATTTCAAATTATCTGTCTTCTTGTTGCTGATTCTTTCTTCTGTCAGTTCAAGTCTGCTGTAAAATCCCTCTAGTTACTTTTTCAGCTGTTACTATATTTTTCAGTTCCAGAACCTGTTGGCTGTTTTTCTTTGTTGATATTCTTCTCATTTCATTAATGCATAATTTTCTTGATTTCATTTAGTTGTGTGTTTGCTCTCTTAGCTGATTAGGCATCTTTATGACCATTATTTTAAATTCATTGTTAGGTACCACATAGATTGCATTTTGGGAGGGTCGGTTCAATTTTGGGTTTCATTTTGTTCCTTTGTTTGGGCCACATTTCCCTATCTCTTTCTATGCCTTGTGATCTTTTGTTGAGATGTGGCATTTGAGGAAACAACCACCTGTCCCAGTCTTTATGTATTGCTTTTGTGGAGGGGAAGACCTTTACCAGTAAGCCCAGCTAGAGGTCCTAGGACCTCTCAAACCTTTTGTGATCTCCTTCTCCTTCTGGCATCTGACTGCGTCACCGTAGCTCCAGTGTGGTCTGGTGCTCATCTCTGTTTCTAGTGACTCTTAAACTCTGCTGGTCCCATCAGTGTGCTGAGTCAGGGAAACAGAAACCAGTGCCTCGGGCAGCTCCCAGACAAGCCACAACACTGGAGGCATAGTCTACTCTTGTGTTTTCATCCCCGGAGGAGAGCTCAGGATGGGAAGTTTCCTCCTGGTTGTACTGCTCTATGCTGGGTGAGGGCAGGGGTGTGAGTGGGCGTGCAAAATAACATGAATTTTCCTACCCCTTTTACTGGAATCCTGTCTTTTTTTTTTTCCTTATCTTGGTTTTATGCTGGCCTGAGTCATGTAGCTTCTCAGCTGGTCACTGGGGTTCTCACAAAGGTATTCTAGTCTGTGTCTAGTTAGGTAGTCTAACTAGATGCAGGGTCTAGTCTGTAACTTAACTCAGTGTCTCTAGGAGGAGGGGGCACCTGGAGCTTTCGAGTATACCATTTTGATAACATCCTTCTCCTTTTCTCCTTTCCTTTTCTTACTCTATTATTTTTTAAAAGATTTAAAAAAATGAAGTGCAACATATACACAGAAAACTACATAATTCATAATAGCACAGTCTGATGACTTTTTAGAAGTGAACAGTTACTTATCTCCCAGATAAGAAACTAAAACTTACCAGCATCCCAGGGCCCCATTTGCTCCTCCCATTCACTACCTTGACTTCTCTTTTGAAAAGGAACTGTTGTCCTGACTTCTCTATTCTGACTTTCAGTGTCTTAGAATTTTTTTCTTTCTTTTCTTAAAAAGTGATCTCTGCACCCAATGTGGGGCTCCAATTTGCAACCCCGAGATCAAGAGTTGGATGCTCTCATGACTGAACCAGCCAGGTGCCCCAGCCTTGTAGATTTTTCCCCGTTTTTGAACTTCAGATAAATGAAATTGTTCTTTATAAAAATTCACTTAAGTATTAAAATGTACATGTAAACATGTAGAAAAGTACATGCATCATACATGTTCAGTGTGATGAACACATCCACCTAACCAGCATCTAAATCTACATAAAACATTGCCAGCGTCCCTGAAGTCTCAGTAGCGTCCCTTCAAGTCATTGCCAAGGCCTCCCCTTGTCATTACTACTACGGGAAACCACTTTGAGCAGCATAAATTAGTTTGGATTCCTTGTACGTTTGGGAGCCCAAATATACGGACTATTTTGTGTTTGGCTTTCATTCAGCGTGTTTGCGAGATTCATTCATGTTGCATGTAGCATTTCCATTGTATACTTTTCTATCACATGAGCATAGCACAACTCATTTGTCCATTCTGACTTTAACAGACATTGGAGTTTTCTGGGTAGTTGTTGGTTGTTTTGAATTGAGCTGCTATTAGCATCCTTGTACACAGCTTTTGGTGCACCCACAACCACACACACACACACACATTTGTCTTGGGGATTCCTGGGTCAGGTCAGAGGACAGCATGTTTCATTTTGGCAGATTCTTCCAGTTTTCCAGTGTGGTCGTACAAATTCACACGCCTGCATGGCACTGTACAACTGCAGCTGTTCCACATCCTTGACAGTACTTAGCATTGTGAGTCTTTTAAGCTTTTTTCAAAGCTCACTTTTTCCCTATTTTTCCCCCTTGCAGTAAAATATACATAACAAAATTTACTATGTTGGGGCGCCTGGGTGGCTCAATTGGTTAAGTGTCTGCCTTCAGTGCAGGTCATGATCCCGGGGTCCTGGGATCAAGTTCCACAAGATCCCACAGAGCTGGGATCAAGTCCCAAGCTTTGCCTGCTGCTCCCCCTGCTTGTGCTCTCTCTCTCTGTCAAATAAGTAAATAAAATCTTTAACAAAATAACAAAAAAACCACCCCAAATTTACCATCTTAACCATTTTAGGTAGACAGAGGTAGTGAATACCTTTGTCATCAGCACCATCCGTCTCTATAATTCTTTTCTTGTAAAACTGAAACTGTAATGACAGCTCCCTGCTTCCTCTTCCCCGCGGCCCCTGGCAAGCACTATTCTACTTTGTTTTGCTTTTTTACTCTAAGTCCATCCCTCATATAAATGGAGTCATACATATTTGCCCTTTTGTGACTGGCCCTAATTTCACTTAACAAATGTCCTCAGTGCTCATTCTTGTAGCACAAGCTCATTTATTTTATTTTTTAAGTAAAAATACATTACTATTATTTTTAATCTCTTCCCCCAACATGGGGGCTCGAACTCATGATCCCGAGATCAAGAGTAGCCTATCAACTAAGCCAGCCAGGTGCCTAGTTCCTTTATTTTGAACCTACTTACTTACTTTCCAATGTAGATAAGAAATTTCATAATACAGTTGTCATTTTTAGGTTGTCTTTATCAAAATGTGGTCATCTCAATTTCTCCTTTTCAATTATTCTATCAATATGAATTGAGGGAGAAGTTCTCCCAAGCGAAAAGCTCTGGGTTTCTGTAGTGCTTAGGGCTTGGAAGTAGAGCACTGTGCCCAGTGCCATGAACTATCATTAGTTTTCACGTTTGGTGAGATGCAGGAATGAGCCCAAGTTGGAGATTCCCAGGAGCCTTAGCTAGCACCCTGCATCCGGGCTTTGCAAGTTTTCTTCCTCTCATTGGAAGCAACCCGAGGCTTCTTCAGGGATGAGTGTTGTATTTAGGGGGAGGTCCTAGGAGAAAGGGCAGAGAAGGGGTAGGCCTCCACAGATTACATATGATCATTTCCATGAAAAGAGTGAAAAAGTAGATAGCGTCAGACTGATCCAGCTGATGAGAGATTCAAATTAGGGTCTATCGACCATTTGCCCTGGATCATAAAGGTAATCCTTTTTATCAAAACTTGATCAATACAAAATGGTGTAAAGTAGAACATGAAATTGTTTTACTGTAATAAAAATACTAGGTGAAGTGTGGATCCATTGTCTGAGCTTTTCAGGACCTAGAGGGAATGATGGATCGAGGACTATCAAATGCCATTTTTCAGGAATCTAGATCATTGAGACAGGGACAAGGAAGGGCAAGTGTGGCTGGAAGAAGTTACTTACCGCCTTTCTGTCCTTAGTTGCCTCTTGAAGTGGATTTAACAAAAGCAAAAAGACAAGATTTTGAACCATCTGTGGAACAAGCGAGATACAGCAGCTGCCGGCAGAACGTGGCTCTGGGGTCCCCCAAACCACAGGAGGTGACCTCCCCTTGCAGACCGAGCCGCTTGGGTGATCCGCACGCTGTGGGGCAGGAAGAGAAGGCCAGCGGCTCCCGGTACGGTCATGGTTCCCTCCCTCTCTTCTCTTCCCCGCGGGGTGGAACTACCTCCCGGTTCACTGCCTGAGCCGGCGCATTGGGTGCTTTTCGCTACGCGGGCCCCGGATCACCCCAGCTTGTTCTCTCGTGGTGCTCAAGTCTGACCGCAGCCGAGAGTGAGGCCACCTACCAGCGGAAGCTCCGGCAGAAGCAGCTGCAGCAGCAGTTCCGGGAGCAAATGGAGAAGCAGCAGCAAGTTCAACTGTCTGCTCGGGAGGTTGAGAAGAAGACTCAGGGTGTGTGAGAAGGGTGGGGGCCGGGGTTGGGGCCGAGCAGACCTCAGTAGGACTTCTCTCGGGTTCCCTGCAGGTTAGAGGAGTCTAAGCACCTAAGATCATTTCCCCATTTTTCAAGACATTCCTCTTTTTCTTTTCTTTTTTTTTTTTTAAGGGAAGGAAATGGCCCTTGAGGGAAACTAGAACTAGAAATTTCAGGGTAGAGAACATTTCTCTCAGGTACTTTGGCCGTGTCTGCTAGAATAAAGCCTTTCTGAGTGATCTGTGAAGAGAAGGAGGAATGGTTTGAGGATAGTGGGGGCTTTTGGCCATGCTTCAGCTGTGAACTTCAGTTTATTCGAGGCCAACTTAGTAGTAGCACAGACTTTTTTGTCTTTCCCAGAGTAGAAACGAAGAAGGGGCTTATCCCAGACCAGCTGGACTTTTGCCCAGCTTCTCTCTAAGATTCAGAGGACTTTCTTCGCGTTTATGTCATTAATATTCCCCTCAGCACTGGCAGGCTTAAACTAGTGTAGGGGGAAGAAAACTTACCGTGGTGGGGATTTTTTTTTTTTTTTTTTTTTAAAGATTTTATTTATTTATTTGACAGAGAGAGATCACAGTAGGAAGAGAGGCAGGCAGAGAGAGGGGAAGGGAAGGAAGCAGGCCCCTGCTGAGCAGAGAGCCCGATGCGGGACTCGATCCCAGGACCCTGAGATCATGACCTGAGCTGAAGGCAGTGGCTTAACCCACTGAGCCACCCAGGCGCCCAGGGGATGTTCTTAATAGTAACGTTTATTCTAGATCTTGAGCTTCCAGGCCACCGAAGCTCCCGGCAGGAAGGCTGCAGGGAAGTGACCTCCCACAGCCAGAGCCGCAATTTCTATTGGTTTTACATTTTGAATTTCTGCTTAAGATTTTTTTTTGGGAAAAAAAAAAAAGGACGAGATAGCTTCTAATAATAACCTATTTTTGCTGCTTAAGGAAAAATGAACTCTTTAACCCCGTTCCCCAATTTGGTGAGAAGAAAAAAGTCTTTCTAGTCTCGTAGATCTATCTGCAGGCGGGGACGGGATCAGGAATCTTCTCTGCTCCTCGCTTTGCTAGAAACTGGTGTGACTCCAGCAGCTTTGCTCTTCTGAGGCTCTCTCCAACGGTTAAGTGATTTTGTGACTTTGTCCTCCCCACCCCCCACCCCCCAGTGACTCTGGCAGCACCACCAGCACCTCCTCTGACGCACAGCACCCCTGTGACTGCCGTTTCTGAACCACTCGCAGAGAAAGACTTCCTTACAGGTCGGTAAGAGCTACGGGTATGACTTAAGCATTGATCAGTACGTACCTACAACATGCGCTTTTGGCATAAAAAAAAAAATCTTCCTTTTTACCTGTTTTATAGTCCCATGAAGTTTTGGGGAAAAAAGGGAGCCCAATGGACTGATGGCAGGTCTGAGGACACACACTTGGCTCCTCTATTGGCCTAAGAGAAGCTCCAGTGTACTTTCAGGGGTAGGGGAAGGAGAAATGCCAGGAGCTGTCCCAGTCCACATGTGACGTGAGATTTCTTAGGACCAGCTTTCCCCAGCGCTTTATGTGAAAACACTGGGCGATGCTGCATTTTCCCATGATCTTGGTCCTTGCAGACAGTCTTGGAATGTGGGATATGGATCCAGATGCAGGTGACAGTGATGTCAGGCCCTTGTCTAAACCGGAACTGCTCCAGACCTCTGCTACACCAGCTCTGAAGAACCAGAGGATGACTTGGGACAGGACCCCACAGAACATGGGCCACCGGAATCCACAAGCAAAATCGGGACCCTCCCATTTCCAAACTCACAACCTCAACCAAGATGTAACAGGTAGTGAAGTGTTTAGGAACAAAAATTAAAAGAACTTGGGCTTGATTCTATGCCTTTTAAAGGAAGAATGATATTCCATTTGAAGAAGTTGGGTACTGTCTTGCCAGAGGAACAGCGGTCTAAGAAAATGACAAGTAACTGGTTTGAGCCACAACTTTTCCTTTGAGTTCCTGACTAGAGGTGTAACCCCTCGTAACCCTTGATAGTAGTAGGAAGCTTAACCATGAACTGAATGAAGAGCTTTTCCTCATTAAAGTAGGCCCATCGTGTTTGGTTACTACAACTTGATCTAGTGTTGACGGAGGGCTCTGCCCTCGTAAGTTTTCATTCTTGGCTTTTTAGCTTAAGTTAGGATTGTTAACTAACAGAGTTCAGAAATCACTAGCTGTCAGTTTATTTCTTACTTGGAAAATAATAGCAGCCACATTTAAATTATTTTTTCTCCCGTAGGAAACTGTGATATCACTGGGAAGAACCAGGACTTGAAGAAAAGGAAATTGGATCCATCCTAATGGAGGCTCAGGTCACATCCTTGACTTTGTCAGAAAGGAACTTTCAAAAACTACTTTTTCGCCATAAAACTGTTCATCGTTCCTAGGGAATGAGCTTTATTTCCAAGGATTTGCCTTGCTTCAACTTAACCAGAGGATCTGACTGTTGGAACTTGCCGCAGATAAAGCTGAGCAGTCAAAACCACGCTTACACCCTGCAGGGGAAGGCTCGGAGATGAACCACCTTTTCTTTGGCTCTTGAGGTTCTTCACTATTTATTGCTAAGGTGCTGTGTTAGTATGTATAGAAATTTTAGGAATGCCCAGTGGCTACCTGTCCTGTAAGCAACATAAGCCGTACTACTAAGCACCAACTTTTACAACTGCCTACATGGAACTGTAACGTCTGCCGCCTTTCACCGTGGGGCTCGGTGTTACTGTTGTCCACAACTGTGTTGTGTATCCTCCTGAGAACAAAAGCTACAGCGGCGTTTAGCTACCTTGCAATCCTGGCTGCAGTCTTCATCTATGATAATCTCTCGTTTATAGGTTTATGGTGTCACTATCCTGCAGTTTTTTTCCTGATCAAGGAAATGATTGAAGGCCAAAGAAAAGGCATTTTAAGACAGCAAAATAAATTCTTTCCTTTGTAACAAAAAACACAAGTAGGTGTTTATATTTCTCCATTTCAGATGTGAGATATAACCCATCTTAACTTGGGTTTTTTTCATAGTTTTAAATGTTTCATAACCCCCTGCCCCCATGATGAATTTGCAGGTTCTTTTTAAGATGCATCTTGGGCTGTGCCTTTCATCTAATCTTCAAGCTATGGCTTTTATTAATTTTTAGATCACAGATCCATTTGTGGGAAGCTATGAACCCGAGGCAGGGCACTCCTTTAACCTACAGGAAGGCAGTCAGCCATTTCTATTCCCTTGGAAGATGAAAAGGCTGTAGCTTACCATGATTTCCCCTTTATCGTATCTCTCATCATGTGGATCTGGTCATATGTTCATCTTTTGGTTTTGACATCCTTACCTTTTTTCTTCCCCCAGAAAAAAAATCTCTCCCTTTTCTGAAGCATAATCTTAGTTCAGAACTGCTCTGCTTTAAAAAAGTTCCCGGAATCAGGAATCCAGTTATAAACTGTACACAACTCAAAACTGAGCTAATGAGATCATGCAAAAGGAATTTGCTGGAAATGAAACCCCACAGCTCAACAAAAGCAAGTTTGGTTTATTCGAATGGTTTCATTAAATAAGTCTACAAAGGTAACAAACTGAAGCAGGAAGCGCAGTCTTACAAGAAGCGCCACACCCAGAGTTAGTGCAAAATGTACAATTAACGGCTGCTGAGAAACCCCCAAGGTTTGAATTCAGTTTATTTGTTTTTTTAAACAGTGTACATTGTTAAATAATGTAAGGAAAACATTTATAATTCAGAAAGATTTTTTGTAATGTGGAAAAAGATACTCAAAGTGTACTATTAACACAAAAATAATTTAAACAGTTCAGTAGCACTAGTTCATTCCTCTAGGCTTTAGTTACTTCATCCACAGGAGGGAAAAAAAATCAACAGTAAATAAAACCAGTTCTTACTTTTTGTGTGTAAGTGAAGAGATCTCAAAATTAAACCAAAATAACAAAAAATAATGTGCTGCATTTGGTTCCCTCGTTCCTCTAGTAAAAAGTATGGTTTCATTGATCTTAGGTGGTCCATTTCTCATTTACTTGGCACCTTCTTTATTCTATCCTTACTCTTACCATCTCCCCAAGAATCTTAAGCAGAGAATAAATAAGTAAACAACTTTGAAGCAGGGCTTGGAACCCCTGTCCTTTTCATTTCTACTCTCCTAAACCTTCAGTGTTCTGTGCATCTCTGGGACCTAGGCTAACTTACTGACGAAAACAGGGCCCATGAAGGAACAACAGGATAGGACAGCCAAGCAGGCTCCCCCTATTGTGGTGATTCCTGGGATGTGCTGTTGAGGTGGGTAAGAGACTGGAAATGTGTTAACTTCCCAACTCAAGAGTCCAGAGAAGAAGCACCCAAAAGATTAGGAGTCCTAGCTTCTTTCTGCATCTTCATAGATAACAGAGATCCCAGACATAGCCAATTAGGAGAGTTATTTTCTGAAAGCTCTGAAAATAACAGAATTGCCCATTACAACTAGGCGTAGCACTACATAATACTGATTGGTTGCAGTCATTACTTCGGGGGAGTATTTGTTTATATGAGGATGTGAGAATATCAGCTGCAGTTCTAGACACAGAGGTGGCACAACAGATGTATGATCCTGCAACCATCTGGACATCACAGGAAATGAATAGGAATAAGCACTCTGTCTTATGATGCTTCATTCAGATGTGGGTCCACTTTCCACAAAAAACAGTACCCCAAGCTGAGAAATGCAGGATATATTTTGCAACAAGAGGAAAGCAAAGTTTTTCTTAGAGCATCTTTCTCCATCGGTGACTTTCCACTATCAACATTTCCCAAACTTAAAAAGTAGCCCCCACCCCCTTCCCTTTCTATTCAGCCATTTCCACTAGGTCTTGTCTATCAAGCCTGACGATTAAGTAAGGCTCATGGCACCCCGTGGGCCAGGCAGCACACGGCTTCCCGACAAGTCTGTTCTCCTGTTCTTAAGTCTTTCTTTCATTTATCACACACCACCCTTAATCTTTTAAATTGCTCAATTTTGTTACCACACCCCTCCTTACTGTTCTTGAAACAGGAACTTTCTGCTTTCAACCACTGATGTCAACTTAACTTCTCACCCTGCTCATCTTACACCTGCTCTAGACAAAACTGAATGACTTCAAAACGAAGAAAACGAAACAAAAAACAACAGAACAAAACACTCAGTTTCCCTTTGGCATAATCCTCTGCTGGGGTCACATGGACCTAATATCCTTCCATATGCCCTCTGCTGACCTGGGGTCTGATGAGAAGTTGGTGCTAATGGCAGAAGCAGTAGAAGTCCAAGGCACTAAAATATCCAGCAAGCAATACTGGGAGAACAGAAGTATTCAAGTACAGTAATTTATACAATCTTACATTCACATTTATTTATCTACTACAATGGAAATACAAAGAAAAAAGCTAAAGTGTCTCAATAAGTAAAGGACAGAGCTTGCTTTTTTTTTTTTTTCCAACTTTTTAAACCTTTCATATTTTACTCTTAAAACTACTGTTGTCCAACAACATTTATATATCACAGTGTTTCCACATCAAAACTGATGGCAAAGTTACATGTCCGCAGGGGACTTAATTTTTTTTCCTAATTGCTAATGCTGCAGTCAAAAGCTGCTAATATCATTTGCTTAAAGCACTAATGACCTATTATAAGAAAGGGTTGAAACCTCAAGTCCCCTGGTGTTTTTCATTGGGTTCTAAACCAAAAAAGAAAGAAACAAAAGTAGAAACAAAGGAAAATGGGAGGGGGAACAGGGTAGGAGAGAGCCCAACAGTTTTTTTGTTTTGTCTTGTGGTTTAGATTCTTGAGGGAATAAGGGATTTGGGGTGGGTACCAAAATTAAGAGCTCCACCCATTTGAATATACAGATGGGTTTGGTTTTCCACTGAGCTCTCTTGTTGCTTTCTGATAAATGATTCTCTTTTCTAGCCCTCACTATTGGGTGTAGAGAAACAGGAAAGCATAGTTTGAAGCTGCCCTATCACAAGAAAGCTGCTCTTTTCTTCTTGTTCCACTCCAATAAATGGTGAAAGGGGAGGGACAGTCTCAATTCTGAGGGCTCTAAGCGGTATTAAAAACATTCCTTTCTGGCAAAAAATAACCAGTTAAATGCAGCACTAGTAGTTAGTATATAGGCTACTTTCCCACTTCCCCCCTCCCACCCACCCTTCAGCATTCCATCTCCTGCCCCCAAATCTACTCAGTTAATATCTCTAGGTCTAAGTGGTCCGCAGGTTGGAACCTGGGGGGTTGCTGATGGATTTCTGCAAATTGCTGATGTTGAAATTCTGTAAGGAGGCAGTTCCCACAGGCTGGAACTGGCCAAGCGGCTGTGGTGCCGGGCCACCTGTCCCACTCCACTGAGTGCCAAAGGGGGGAGCTGGAAAACCGTACTGCTGTGGGGGGCACATAGACTTGGTGAAGTGACCTAGAGAGGTAGCTGATGCTGCAGAGATGGGGGCAGAACCACCCAGATTTGAGGTCATGGAGATGCACAGCTGGCCGGGTGCAGAGAACTTCCTTGCCATTCCAGGGCCCTGAAAACAAAACAACTGCATGTCAAGTTTGGTGTGGGTATAGCCCAGAGGGGAAATGGGTGGTACCGAAATGTAATTCTAAAACTGGGGCTGTTTGAACCTTAGAGGGTATAGTAAAACCCAAACCAAACCTTTCACAGTTACTGTCTCTTTACACTTGCCAAATAAGGGTAGAGTAACTACCGTGCTTGGAAGTGGGTAGAGTCACATGCATGTGTGTGTATATATATATATGTATGCAATTCAGGGTGGTAAGAGAAAAGGGGAGAAAAAACCGAGTTGACAAACAGAGAGCTAGGGATTCAAAGGCAAAAGGGTAACTGGGTGTTAGAATTTCTGAGCTGCTAAAGAAGGCTACCACATGGAAGGCTAAGCACTAGTTAGGTAGTTGGTATCACCTCTGCTTCAGGTGTGTGCTAAGTGATACTCTGCTAGATCAGGGAAATGACAAATAGAGAAGACTTGCCTCGTAATTCATGTGTCCTTTGCTTCCTCTCCTGCCTGAAAGATTCATGGCATCTCGGGCCCAATTGTCCACCAGCTTGTGCAGGTCATCTGTGAATGTGCCCTTCCTGCTGGACGTCATGGTAGGAGGCTGAGCTTGGGCGGCTTGGCTGTTCACTGTTCCCCCAACGGTGTTTGTGCTGCTGGTCCCTAGAATTAGACGAAGCAACAGAACACAACCATTAAAAGGAGCTTGGGTTAGAACTTCAGAAAGAGGGAAAACTTCACAGGATGATGAATGGCAAGCCACCGAATGAGGAGAGGATAAGCTGGGAAGGCATGCAAGAGGGGAAGGGTTCAAGGGTTTGTCTGGCCATATGTTCCGACATAAGTAACGGGGTAATGAAAACAGATTCTCTTTAGGAGTTGTGGCAGATGAAGCTAAAAACTCCGGAAGAGGGCAGGCACAAAGGCTGGGGACTGCTTTCAGCCCACTCACATGGTATTTCAGCGTATTGAAACTTAACTTTCAGCACCCCATTCCCAGCATCACGCTGATGAGGGAGGTGCGCTAAGGTCAGTGAGGCTCTAGAATGCTGCAGAATGCAGGGCAAAAGAAGATGATTTCTTGAGCCCTGAGGCAGGGTTGAAAGCAGGAGTTAAAGGAATGCAAAGGTAGATTGCCTGGCCCGGGAAAAGATGGGGTTCCCAAACCATGTGGATACTATGCCACAATCTTCAGCCATTCTTTAACAGAAAGAAGCGATAGGAGAGATAGCATGCTCTGTTCAAAAACCTTTTTCACGTGGACCCACACACACACATTCATAAACATGAACTCGGGAGGAATGAAGGCTTCAACCTCTCCCATTTGCCTATGAGTTAAGAACCAAGATTACTCCTGAGGAAGGTTCTCTGCAGTGCCTGAATCGTTCAACTGCAGGAAGACATGGTTTTCCTGAAGATGACCTCAGTTTCAATTGGTTCATGAATTCTCGTCCCTCCCCCCTTCCCAGAAGAGCAAGCACTCGCAAGTGGAAGCAACAGGAACATTCAGCTGAGGTAGGAGTGCAAAGGGAAGGAGGAAGCTTTGAGGTTATGATGAAGGAATTCTATTTCTATGGTTTGATGAGAAAGGAAGAAGGGGTCTGTGTCCTGCCTGATTTCGGCTCTGCTGGAGGGCACACTGAAGATTATTCGAAGAGGCAAGTTTTAGGGAAGAGGGAAAGAAAAGTCAGGATCTTGTTTTTCTTCCCTCACCCCCCACTTTCTTACCAGATCTCACATTTATTCCTGCAGAATAAATAGAAGCTACTAAGGTAAGCTGTGAGCTGCTAGGCCTTCAGATATCCAAGTAATGCTGGGGGCTCAAAAAAATGCATACATATTCCTGCTTTCCAGGTCCACGCAGCACCAGAGCACAGCGGCATGCCCCGAAGCAACTCTGCCACATAAAAGCCCTAGATAATTCATCACTGGACTCAGGTCAAGTTTACACCCCACCACCTTGGGAACAGCACACACAAGCATGTCTGCATTAGACTAACAGCTAATTCTGAGGTGAAGCTGCAGAGTGAGGACGGTCACATGCTTCTTACCACCAAGGCAAGACATGGATCTACTGCAGTGTGTGTATTAGCTTACTTCCTAGTGCCCACTGGAGCCACAAGGGGATAGCTACTGCACAGACAGCGTGAAGGGAAGTGTCAGTTCCCCTACGGTACAGGAGACCCAAGTGGAAAAGGATAAAAGCACAGGAAACAGCCTACCTTGAAAAGCAAGACAGACCGTGGTGGGGAAGCAGAGAGGAAGAAGCGCAAGCAGTGAGGGTGGCAGTTGTGCTAGTGATAAAATCCAGAAAGCAAGCATGTCACATGCATGAGGACTCTCTTCCTGTTTGAGTAATAATTGCTTGGTGAGCTTGATGATGAGTGAGACAATCAAAATGAAAACCACAAATAATCACAAGTGAGCAGAACTGGTAAAAGCCAAATTGAAGCAGCTCAGTAGAGGTGAACACTGCTCGTTCACGAGGAGCCATGCTGGGCGTCACACCTCTCTAGTCGCCTCTGATGCCGTGAGGTTCCTTTATAACCAAATCTCATTTTTCATTTTAATCTGTCTTACACAGGACTGGATTCTGAAGTGGGGTTTATAGACCATGATGCGGGAGGGGTCAACCATACAGTTAACCTTTTTATTTTGGTTTCTGAAAACAGGCTTTCCCATTAAAGGAAATAAACACATCTCTCTCTGACCAGAAATAAATGCCTGGCAACAGCTGACTTGACTACGAAAGCTAGGAGAATGGAGAGTACGTTTAGCGCATTTAGTCCATCTTAGCAGTAAATGGGTTAAGAATACTACTTGCAATACAGGTATTTCTGAGAATGCTGACTGCCTTCCAGAGAGAAGTAACCTTGAAACCTTTCTCAGTTCTGCTGCAAAGCTCTAAGAAGTAGTCTATGTTTTACCACCCACAATCCATTTTTAAATTTTTTCCTGCCATAATACATTTCCCACACCCCACACCGCCAGATCCTAGGAACAATAATTTACTCTGAGTCACAGCTCATTGCCCAATATGCCAAATATACAGAGTTTTCTGACTGACCCTCTAGGTGGCCAGTTGGGTAGTTGAACTGCCTGCACGTTAATGAGAAGCCACCAGTCTAAGAAGCCAACTCTATAAAGTAGTGCTTCTCTCTTCACCAATCCACCAGATGTCTCCCACTAGGATTTGTGGATGTGGGCTTTTCCGTGTTTGGATCAGTGCTGATTTCCCAGTGGGCGGAAGAGTGGCTGGCATGGACCTGCTGACTAAAGGACTCCCTTTCCCCAAAGAGCCAGGCATCCCTCATCTCTCTCTATATCATGGGCTATCAACCTGTAATTGTCACAAAGTCAGACTCACAGAGGGTCATCACATAAGAGCAGACTATGAGGTGATTTCTTAATCTGCTAGTGGTCAGCAATTAAGCATGTTAAAAAAAAATCTTAGAAAAGGGTGCAGAACTAGATAGATGGAAATTGGGAATGAGGACGTTGTGAAGCTTCAGGGTTCCAAGAACTCATGGATAACACGCTTTGCAATCAAGGACCAAAAAGTAAGAGAAAGAAAAGATAATTACTACAGAGCTGGTTGCAAGGACAGACTTTTTTCACCATCTTCCCTGAAGCACAAAGAGAGAGCAACGTGTTAAAGATAAAGAAAACATCAATGTAAAATATTAGAAATCTTTAGAATCTCCAAATAGCACACAAAATCCCAGCAAGAGAAAACAGAGAGAGAGGCAGACTGGTGGGACCTTGGAGTTCCTGCCACAGGTAAAGTTCTATGGACGCATCTTACGTAGTTGTAACATGGGTGTCTGAAGAACGGAGGTACCTGGCTGACAGCAGAGCTTCCATACCCAATTTTGGATCTAAGAGTAATGCTCTCCACTAAGGTTCTGGGATGGGAGAGGAACTCCAGTCTCTCAGGTCTTTCTGCTTGAATTGCAAATACCCAAGCAGTCTTTCCATTGACCCTGTCCCACTTTCTGTTTCTCCTGCTGGGTTGTTAAAAAGCACTTGATTAAATGCATTAGCAATTCTACCCCAGTAGACTGCCAGTACCACCATTATAGTTTTTAGTCAATTTAAACTGGCTGATACATTTCCAAATCCTAGAGATACACACTAACTGCTTCCCCTCCAGAAATCTTTAAATGTATCTGGAAAACGAGCAACTTTTGAACATAAATAAAGCATTAAGCCAAGCCGTGCTTCCAAACCATAATCTATTTTGAGAGCACAGAATAACGCATCTAAAACTAGAAACATCCCACCTCTGTTAAGTACCTGTTTTCCCTCCCATATTTGCTTAAAATCTACCTCCTGCAAATTTGTTCACCAAGGCTTATATGATGTATACTCAAGTGCCTTCAACAGATGTAGGGTCTCTTTTTTTAGACCCAAAAGGAAGTGATAAGATTTAATATTTATAGCCACTTTCACTTGATGTTACAAGTGTGCCACCTACCTTTAAGAGTGTGTGAGAATTTAATTAATTAATCTCAAGTGTATCTCTCAAAAAGCCTTGGTTCTCTTTCTTCCCTCTTAGACATCTCAGGCTGTATAATATAGGCCTGACATGTTACATCCTACTTTACAACTCTTGTCTCCTACTACTGAATTCTTTTCATCTTGCTAGCTGGACATAGAAATTAAATGCTTACTTAAGTGTCAAGGTGCTAACATGCTTGGTCCAGCCTGGTCTAACCAGAAAAGTTATCCACCTGAGTACCCAAAAACCATACATGCTTTGGAAAGCTACCAAATTGGATAACACCTTCCACCTCTGTTCAGTAGTCCTGGACTGGTGATACGTGAGGCCCAAGGACCTGTGAACTACACTCAGAAACAGTGATGACCTTTGCACATGCATTTAAAAAGCACTTAAAAAGCACTTCAATAACCACATCAGAAGTTTGAGGCCTCAACAAAAAAGATCTTTAACCAAACTCTAATAAAGGTTTTCTACCTGAGCCTTGTTTTTGTTTTTCAAATTTTTATTTCAATATACATTTACTGACTGCCTACTATGTGCCAGGTAGGCACTGGCTGATCAGAAGGAAATGACATGTGCTTCCCAAGTGCTGCCTGTGTTTGTGCATGTGATCTTATTTGATTTGTACAACAACCCTAAGAGACAGGCATCATCTTCATCTCACCTTTGGGACGACAGGCTGAGAAAATTGGGTGATCTGCTATTGCATCTCACTTTTAACAAGAGAGCTGGGAAATCCTAGCAATCATGCTGAAAAGACGATTTTCCCTGGCAGGTGCTGGGCTTTGGTCCTTTAAAGAATAAATGCTTAATCAGAATAACTATACAGAAACCCTTTTGGAAGTGCCGGTTTTCCGGACTTAGAGGGTGGGCGCAAGGGAGTGAAAGGATCCAATGCAGAGACTCTAGCATCATTTCAACTGAGAGATGGTTAGGCTTAACTGAGAAGAAAAAAAGATTTCAATCTACTTGGAAAAAGAATTTAAAAAAAAAAAAAAAAAAAAAAGGTTGTAATTCTTCCCTGGTGCTAGGATCTAAGTGTATCAGTGGTCAAGAAGCTCTCTGTTACTTCCAGTGCTAGAGCAAGGGGCGGAAGGGACTAGGGACGTCAGTTGTCACTTAATCCAAATGAGCCAGCAGTCTCTACAGCATTATCACCTTCTCTCTCTCTGTCACGGACTTCTGAAGAAGCACTTCTACCAGAAAGTTTTTTTGAAGTTTACAGAAACCTATTATTATCTCTGTATCTTTAATCATAACTAACAGAGACTCAAACTTCTGATGGCAACAGTTGTTCAGCCAAGCCACTGGGTAGATGATATACAAAGAGACAAATGAAAATGGACTGCATGAAACATCAGATCCAAGCAGCAGAAAAACAAGGACGAGGAAGGAGTAAAGGTGTTACACACAAAGAGCCAAGCAGGGCGTACTCAGAAATCGGGTCCTCCTGCCACCAGGTTTGAATGTCACCTGTTCAGATGCACAGTTAAACTTCGCACAGCCTGTGAGAGGGGAAAAACAGGGAAGAACAGAGAGAGAAGAGACAGAACACAACTACAAGATGTTAGAAACTTGAGGCTGGAGTGGTGAAATGCGCTAAGATGGCACACAGAAGAACAAGCTTCCAGGGAAAGGTCAGATATCTAGGACAGAAAATACCAGGTCTCAATGCCCTCCCTCTGCCAAATGCTTTAGCTCCTCCCAGTGGGGATAATGCCAGCTAGTCTGCACTCCTAAGCAAGCAAGTATATTCATTTTGTGAAGAGACAAACTAATCTTTAATTCCTGTGATATTGTGACAAAAGCCCCTAGGCGAGTTACCTGTATCTTTTCCTACTCTTTTCCACCCAGATACCTAAGTCATTCCAATTGTCATCCTGCTGTTGCTAGCAGCTCTCTCCTCGACAGGAATGTTTCAAATGATCATTAATAAATAAAACTGTATTTAGGAAGCAGTTTACAGATAAATAACTGAACTGTAGGGCTATTTATCTACTGTGCTACTCCCATACTTAAAAGTTTAAAAAGTCTGCACTGGCTAAGAAAATAGCTTTCAGAAACTACTAAAATTTCTTTGATTTTGGTTCAGGAAATCTTGGTCTAGTATATTAAAGTGTACGTTCCAAATCCCAAATGAGCTGTTAATTTGGTTAAAGTCCTCATATAAGTCACAAATTCAACTTTCTGCTATAATCCTTTGAAAAAAGTGATTTCATCTGATAAAACAGTGAGTTCACCTAATCTAATCATTACCCAATTTCCCCCTTCCAGCTCAAGATCCATAAATGTACAACGGACAGGCTGTGTTCTGGTCAGCTGCTTTTCCAACTGACCTTAACAATAGGTTACTCTTCAGGCGTTTGCCATAGATATGGCAGTGTTTAGAAGCTGAAGGTTGCTTTGACTGCTTACCTTGACCTGGAGCAGAAAGGCTTGGTACTGAAATGGCACCATCACTGGTAAAGGCTGAATAGAGGTTGTCACTGGAGGGAGATGGCTTAAGGGGCTGTAACAGCTGATTCTGTCCAGTCTCTGGGATATTGCCAGGAGGGTGGAGGGTCTGCTGGGGGTGCAAAACTGAAGCGGCACTCTGACCAGACAGGTTACCTGCCAAAAGATAAAGCGGCATGAGAAAACATGTACAGCTTTCCCAATGCCTAGAGAATAGGCACTATTCTCATTTCTCCACGGTGTCCCACTAAGTGACAAATAACAAGTCAGAAGCTGTAAGTAATGAAAAAAAAAGGCCTCCCTCATGGGAGGGGAACTGAGGAATGACATGAGAATCAACAGGCAATAGGGATATAGGTAGCTTTAGATGACCTAGAAGGTTCCCAAGTCTCAGGCGAGTAGAACATTCCGTAGGTAGGAGAGAATTCCATGATCACTTTCCTAAACGCTATTATAAAACAGTGAGTTGAAGCATGACATCAACAGGTTTGGTGGGTAGTCTCTTTTTAGTCTTTTTCCCAAGTCTGTGTCAGATCGAGTACAGAAGTGGTGTCAAAATTGATTCAAGTGACTACAGAATAATGCATATTTTAAAATTATTTTGTGGCAGGTGGCTTTTATTCCCTAGACAACTGTCTTGAAATTGATGAATGTGTCTGCTCCCTACTAATTTGTGGAATAGAAGGCCACTGAAAAAGTATGTCAAAATTGGGATCAAGATCTCAATTAGCGATATCCCTTATAATCGTATTTCCACCACTGAATTGGTTCTAACGTGCCAGAGAAGAGGTTTGGGTTTCTGAAAGCTTCCAAGAAATGGAAAGCTGCTAAGAAGTTTGCAACTGCTTTCCAACATATATTTACATTAGATCTGGAGAGAAAATACAGATACAAACTTATTTCAGTTTTTTTCACTTTTCAACTAATTATCTGTTAACATTATCAAAATTTCACTGAAGGGTAAAAATTCTATCGCAAAACAGACAAACTATAGCTCATTACAAGATACTATAACTATTTTTAAAATTACAACCACTAGCAAGTTTATTTTAATATAGATAAATGAAATAATAACTTTAATCAAAAAAAAGTACCAACTAAGACATATATGAAATTTACATTCATTCCAGCTGCAATTATGAATAATTTGTTCACTGAAGGGAATAATCTACCTGAACTTTACTAAATAGTGTACTTTCTTCCATTTGCCTGTGAGTTTGGTGAAATGTGAGTTATATGAGAAACCAGGTAATGCTAAATTATTTATCTTTAAGGACAACCAGAAATGACTACCAGTAGATAGTAAGATGGATCACAATGGGATAAGCCACTGTCCTCATCCAGTCTACTTTCACAGACTCAACGAAAAGAGGTACTATAAACAGGGGGAGAGGAAAAGTCAAGGAAGCAAGAATATTAGGAAAGTCAAACTCCTCTGAAATTTAACAAAAACAACAAATGTTCAATAGGTTACATACAGAGTTGAAGACAGAAACAAAGGATGGGAAAGCCAAGGCTGACCTGGTCCATGGCTTTTTACCTGAAAGCTGGGGGCTTTTATTCCCCAAGGAACTGCTGCGACTAGATTTGCTGCCTTTGGTTTTAGTGGGTCGCCTTCTTCTCCCTGAAAGAGGGGCAGCTGGAGGAATAATGACAGCAGGTGGAACCTTTCCCAGTTTGGTATATAAAGATTCAATTTCATGCTTCTGGCGACTCTGCAGGTCTTGAATTTCTTTAAGATGTCTATGAAAGATAACCAAACATCATTCAAAAACATTATGACCACTTTTGTTCAATTAAGATTTAATAAAATATTCTTTAACCTCCATTCTAGTATTTACTTACTCATGAATTTTCCCAATATACTTAACCTAATCTCTACTACCTTGAAGTTCTAGTTTGTCATCTCATACTGTTAGCCTTCATTCCAACAGGCTCCTAACCACCAACAGATAGTTGATGATGTGTTAGGAGAAAAGGTTTCCTGACTTTTGAGGCTATACACAGGAGTACTGAATTGCTACTCTGATCCAGCTGATTAAATATGACCTATAAAATCTGCCAATATAATCTATATCCTAATGCCATTAATGGATTCATTTGGTAGATTAGTAAATAAATTAGATTAGGTTAATAATGATAAAGAGTGCTATTAACAAAAAAAAAATATAGTAACAAAAGGTGAAGAAGTTCTAGAAGTAGAAATGCTCTGGGTCCTTATAAGAGACGTAATGAGAACTACATTCAGATAACTAGCTTTTGCGTATCTCCCTCTCTTTAAAAGAAATGAGATATAAGCATATTGCAGTGAAAAGAATACTCAGGAGCTAGGTCTTAACAGAGTTCTGCCATTATTCTTTCAAAGAAGAAAATATACTTACTTTTCTCGTAGTCTTCGCAGCTCTAATTTTAAATCTTCATCTTCAATATCTGACTCATTGTCACTACTCATGTAGGAGGAGTTGAATGAATTACTAAGGCTTTGACTTAGATTCTGGATAGGCAGGCTCTTCGAGCTCAGCTGATGTGGGGAGTGTGGACTACCTGAACCATCATCCACATCCCTGCTAAGGAAGGCGGCCTCCAGGTCAGAAGATGGCCCATTCAGATGTGAAGGCTCTGACAGTTCAGGCTTTTCTTTCTTTGGTATCACAGCAGGGAGAACACCTTGTTCCAAATCCATAAAAGGAGGAGATGCTGTTGGTCCCTCTTTCTTTGCCTCAGTGATCTTGTCTTCAGTTCTTGATACAGAGAAACGACCTACTTTGTTTGCTGTAGTTGTCACCTGAAAACGTCCCACTTTGGTAGGCTGCCCGGTTTCTGACTTCGCTTCTGAGGCAGGAGTTTTGTGGGCACTATCTGGCATATCTGATGAGACGCCATGGATGGTTATCCCATTAGGCTCTGTCTTCACCAGAGTACTTTCTGGACTACTACTTGATAGCACTGAGGACTCTGAAGTACTGGATTCAAAATGAACAGACTTTGTTTCTTCTGACTTATTTTTACCCTCTTTTTGGACATCATCCATTGCAACGGAAACCTGATAGAAAGAGACCAAACTGAGATTAAAAAACAGTCTCCAATATTCAATTTTTCAAATGGACCATAATAAAAAAAAAAAATTGAGGGGTGTTTAGCTGGCTCAGTTGGTAGAGTATGTCACTTCTGATCTTGGGGTTCTGAGTTCAAGCCCCACAGTGGGTGTAGTGGAGATTACTTAAAAAAATAAAATCTTAAAAAAGTGAATTACTTTATTTCCCAGGATGTTTTTTACTTAAGTCTTTATGTATGTAAAATATGTCTTTATAGAAAGTCCCTCCATCTTCACTGTGAAAATAAATGGAATACCATTATAGAGAACAACGTATCTGTACAGAGATTTATAGATTAGATATATAGATTCTCAGTGGCTCGCTAAGCTTATTAAGTAAATTATTTACTTTCATATCTCATGTTATACACAGGACTTACATTTATGTCTTTGTGGAAATAGAAATAACAACAGGGAACAGAATCTTTTTTTTTTTTTTAAGATTTTTATTTATTTATTTGTCAGAGAGAGAGGAGCGAGTGTGAGCACAAGCAGACAGAGTGGCAGGCAGAGGCAGAGGGAGAAGCAGGCTCCCGGCTGAGCAAGGAGCCCGATGCGGGACCCGATCCCAGGACGCTAGGACCATGACCTGAGCCAAAGGCAGCCGCCCAACCAGCTGAGCCACCCAGGCGTCCCAGGGAACAGAATCTTGAAGGCTGCTTGTGCATATGAAAACTACAAAGATTAAATCCAATAAATGTTAAATGCAAACTAAGCTTCAAGAATCAACACAACTAATTGGGACTATAAGGAGATCCACTACTATCCCCAACTCCCAGTGCTATCCTGAGAATAACTGGAAAGCAGTTGTGAAACAGTAAAAAAAAAAAAAAAAAAAAAAAGAAGAAGAAGAAAAATTTACTGGTTGGACCAGCTGGGAAAATATAATGATATGGTATCACTTGATGCACAGCCAGTATTTTCACTTCAGAAATTAATCCTAAAAAATTATCCTAAACATGGAAAGTGTTTTTATATATAAAAATGTTTCCTGTTATTTCACTATATTGGAAAAAATCAGAAACAACCTACTGACTAATAATGGAAGAATGAGTTAGGTAAACAAAAAAGATGGGGAGAAAAGCCACAAAATATCATTCAGAGAAGTAGCAGGGTCAATTGTAGATACACACATGTGCGCAGAAAAGGAACGGAAGGAAACACACCTTCCTAATCCTAGATGGGGAAGGGAGGTGGGGGGATGGGCAGACAGTTTACTGTTTCTATACTATACTAAGTACTTTATATTTTCTTTAATTGGCATGTTTTATTATTATTTTTCAAAGTCTACTTATTTACTCATTTTTAGTAATCTCTTCCCCCAACATGGGGCTCAAACTCATGACCCCAAGACTGAGGCACATACTCTTCTGACTGAGCCAGCCAAGGATCCCAGCATATATATACTTTTTGCATGCATTACTTTTAAGAGGGGAAAATAATAAAGAGCTATAAAGAAGATGTATCATTAAGTTGGCAACTATGGCCCAAATTAATAATTTTATTATATACCTATTCACCCCAAAGAGGAAATCAAGGCAAGGAAAAGTAGTTGTCTTACCTGAAATCGTCCCATCTTAAAAACACCTGTTCCTGAACTAGTTGCTAGGACAGGACCTTCTGCGATCTGAGAAACTAAAACAAGTACATGGAGGAGAAAAAGAACTTAAATTAGCATCTCTTTTTAGCTAATTTCCTTTCCCTTAGGCCAGAAATATAGCAAAATAAAACTATGTATCAGGTGAGGAAAATTGTTTGAGGCCAGGACAACATAAGAGATACTATAAAACTATGGTTAACAGACAGTAAGAATTCTATTACTCATTCTTTAACTCAAAAGATAGATGCAAGCCAATGAAGAGAAAGCATGAGATTTTACCTAGGATATTAAAGACCCATTTTTAAATGAAAATCATTATGACAAACTGGTTTAGGCAATACTTAGGAAAAATCCTAGACCAAAAAGTACAGGTGTCAGAATCACTGATAAGTAGTTTTGAACTTTAAAGTCACCTAGGTCCTCCTCTCTAGGGACAGTCATTTGTTTGAGGTTCTTTTTATTCCTGGAGATAATGTCCAGCATTTTCTTTATGTTATACAACTAGTAAGTTGTATTTTATACAACACTAATTTTGATATTTTAACAATAGCTCTTACAGAACATTCCATATCGGTCTCATTCTCTTTCATGGCTGCATAGTGTTTTAGGTCTGTCTGTGATTCTACTGTATGTATGCAAATATACCCTATTTTAAGCAGACTTCTGCTGATGGACATTTATGGGTTTCAGAACCTGCTATTATAAAAGTGCTCTACCAAATATTTTCTTATAGATCTGTGGAATAAATACCTAAAAATGGACATGCTGGATTATACCCATTTAAAACTTCAACAGACATTACTAAATTGATCTCCAAAGAGATTGTATCAAGTCACTGGTAACTATTAAACTTCTGAATTTACCAGTGAGAGGTAAGAAATGCTATCACTTACTAGTCTTTTTTGTGATACGAATATACCCCCCAACCCTGTTTTTCATTATTTGGACCTCATGGCCCTTTTTCCAATGCAGAAAATTTTGAATCTATTATTGCTTCTGGGCTGAGTATTAAATGTAGTAATAACAACACTTTCCTCTCTATCAGGGATCAGCAAATTATTATCAAGGACCAAATTCAGCCCATAGCTTGTTTCTGTAAATCAATCTTATCAGATTACAGAGCAAAACTCATTCATTCATGTATCATCTATGCTGCTTTTGGGGTATAATAGGAAATTCGAGTAACTGCAACAGAGACTATACAGCCAGCAAAGCCTGAAATACATACTTCTTGGCCTTTTACAGAAAGTTTGTTGACCCTGCTCTAAACAGTTAAAAAAAAAAAAAAAAAAAAAAAAAAGAGAAGAAAAAGATTCCTTTTATGTTTTGTTACAGTACTATTTTACAATACCATTTTCCATCTTTGATCCATTTGGAATTTATTTTGGTTGAGACTGGTGATTTATTTTTTTGTTTTTTCCCCAGATGGCTGTCCAGTTGTCTATCCCAGCACTTTCTCACTGATATGAAAGCCCACCTTTTTCATATTCTACATTCTCTTACAGTTTGTCCCTTTCTAGACTTTCCTGGTCTGTTCCACTGATTTTCAAGTCACTTCTTTTAAAATGAGAAAGCTAATTCAGAATATAATTGTATTGAAAATAATTTAGAGAGGTTGGAAGTGAAATTTAGAATTTAAGGATGAAAGAAAGCTGAGCATTCCAAGTAAATCTTATTAATAGTTATACAGGGAAATATATCTATGGAGGTGGTAGTGAGGAAAATGGATAAACTATATAAAAAGAAAAAATATTAAGCAAGTGCTCTACAAAATCACATAAGTACAGCTCACACTGAATTATTTCCACTTCTGAAAATAAATGGTTCTTAGGGAAAAGGCGACAGAAAATAAAAGCTTTAAATTTCCTAGTTTCTGGGGAACTGGTGATGTCATAAGTTGAGATTCACAACAAAGATTTAGAAAAGAACTAGATATTATGAACTTATGACCTAGCGCATGCTCATGAAAATTTTAAATTGTTGGTATGGATTATTTTTACAAAATTTATTTGGAAATGTGACTTTCTAAAGAGACTATATATATGAACATGTCAATTTTAAAGACTCTAGAAATAGGTAAAAATGCTTGAACTAATTAAAATCTTACATTTTTATTTCTACCATCCATGTTATTTAAGATTATCTCTATCTCTAGTGTCACAAAAGCCAAGAGGTTAATGTAAATTAACTTTTGAAAATACGCCTGAATTTCCTCATCTCTCTTAGCAAGGATCTGGCTCAGCTAATAACAAATGGTCTTATTCTAAGAACCTTTCATTACCCTTTGCACGCCCCCCTTGAAAACAAATAAAAACAATACAAAAGATTCATTAATTTGCTAATATGACATGTTCTAAATATTAGTATTGATGCTCCTCAGTTATGAAGTATATAAAAGTGTTTTTAAAAATTGTCTCAAATACACCTACATTCTTAAGAAAGTCTTTGAAACAGTAATCCCTATCTATACTTGATTATAGAGAGGACTGGGAATGGTAACATAAGAGGAAGAAGGATGCTCCTCACCATCCTTCTGAGGCTGTGCTCCTGCTTCCGTAACTGCTGTTGGAGCCACCACAGACACAGGCTGCAAAACATACACACAGATACCACAAAATCTTTAGCTTCAGTCACTCTTTAAACTTCTGCCATGCTGTCTTTCCTCTGGTCTTTATAAAGGGCAAAAGAAATATAGTATATGTGAAGAAACACTTATGTCCAAGGGAGCTTTCTATTTTTTTTTTCCAGCCTAAAAATAAGTCTGATATAAAAAAAAGATTTTTAAAAGGAAGAAATTCTGAGTTGTTTCTATATTGTTTTCTTCATTTTTCTCATGGTTAAGAGTATAACTTCGATATTCATAGAAAAATAGTTTTAATCAGACCATTGTGTCACAAGCTTAAAATGAAGAAGTTAAAACTTTTAACTTAAAGAGTACAGCTTCCTCCAAAGCGTAAGAGCAAAACCCATAGGACTGATCTATGGTGTAATTCTAACCAGAGGTAAGACAAGAAAAGGATCTTTCAAATAAATGAAATCTTTTCCACAGTGACGCCACTGGGTTAGTTGTTAATCTTACATCCAACTGCCTCATTTCTGTTTGCTGGAATAAGCAAAGACTCTGAATTAATAGTTCTAACTCTGGTATTAATAGGTTACAGTATGCTCTGGGAATATGATATATTCTGATTATGGAAAGATGTCAAGATTTTCAAAACTTACACCAACTGTGGATGTCACTGCAATAGTCTCTGGACTAAGTGTTCTTCTCAGCTGAGCATCAAGATCTTCCAGAGGTTGCTGGGACTTAACAAAAACAAGCACAATAAACAGAAGTCTTCAGCATAGTCAGAGCCATTATATATAGCCAATCTTACAGAAATACTGTTTGATGCTTTAGATTTTTTTTTTTTTATAAATCACCTTTTTTTTTTTTTTTAAGATTTTATTTATTTATTTGACAGAAAGATCACAAGTAGGCAGAGAGGCAGGCAGAGAGAGAGAGGAGGAAGCAGGCTCCCCGCTGAGCAGAGAGCCTGATGCGGGACTCGATCCCAGGACCCTGAGATCATGACCTGAGCCGAAGGCAGTGGCTTAACCCACTGAGCCACCCAGGCGCCCCTGATGCTTTAGATTAACACAACATATTATCTGTCTATTCAATGAAAATGAAACAATATACTAAATAACTTATATTGCTTGAATGACTTATGTCAATTTCCCAAGCCTTAGAGAAATTCAGTTATATTTACGTTTTTACAGTTTTGAGGTCTTCTTACCGTCTAAGTTTGAAGTTACTTAAAATGACAGAAAATTTTCTAATTGTCATCTCTTTAAAAATTCTGTCCTCTCTTTAAAAATATTCTGATAGGGGCAGCTGGATGGCTCAGTCAGTTAGGCGTCTGCCTTTGGCTCAGGTCACATGACCCAGGGTTAAGGGATAGGGCTCCATGTCAGTTCCCTGCTCAATGAGGAGTCTGCTTCTCTCTCTCCTCCCTGCTCCTGTTCTCTCTTGCTATTTCTGTCACTTTCTCTGCCTCTCTCTCAAATAAATAAAATCTTAAAAAAAAAAAAAACATTCTGATAAATGTATCAAGATCTATCAGTAGATTAACTGTATCACGCTCCCTATTTTCCTTTCAGTTTGGTACATTTTTCTGAGAACTGGTCCTTATAAATGGCATTAATATACCCTTTTACTATCGAGAGATATTCTTCTTTTTTTTTTTTAAAGATTTTATTTATTTATTTGACAGATCACAAGTAGACAGAGAGGCAGGCAGAGAGAGAGGAGGAAGCAGGCTCCCCGCTGAGCAGAGAGCCCCATGTGGGGCTTGATCCCAGGACCCTGGGATCATGACCCGAGCTGAAGGCAGAGGCTTTGACCCACTGAGCCACCCAGGCGCCCTGAGAGATATTATTCTTTTAAGTCCTAATAATATATACTTCTTATATGCTACAGATGGCAGCAAGAAGGAACTAGAGGTTTAGACAATCCATCCTTTTATCTGGGTCTTACTACCATGCACCCAAGGCCGTTAACTTTTTACCTTTGACACAGACTGTAATCCCACATGTCTTGGCTTCTATCAACCTATTGTCCCGCAGCCTTCATTAATCTTTCTCCTTCCATATCTACTTACCTTCATCCTACCCCCGAATCTTATTTGCCTTTCTTATCTTATTTGAGCCCTCTTAGGAGTCTGAACACGTTTTTAAAGAGAAAATAAGTGTAAAACCCCTAATTTACAGAATTGCACAATGTATATTTTTCCCAAAATTTAGTGGCTGATGGACTGAGTTCTCTTTGGAGTTATCACTTTATTCTAGCAAGTTCTTTAAGTTATGTTCTATTGTACATCTAGGATTATATAAGTAGGGATAAATTCAGCCTTCTCAAGTTAGAAATTTATCATGTTTTCCTTAGATACAATTTTAAAATAAATCACTGCTTAATTTCAGTGGTTACTACTTTGTCTCAGGGCTGAAGTGTTCTCAGGGTTAAAATGAATTCATAGTAAGTACCTTCCTTATGGGAATTCAACTAAATGTGGGGTGGTGGAGTAGGGTGGGAAAGGGAAATGATAATTTAAATACTGCACATAGTTCTACCCAATGATCAGAACTGAGTGTGAGATAGGAAACTGACATTCATGTCACTGGTCTCAGTTCTTGTATGAGTAATCAATCTCATGTTAACTGAGCTGTGTGGGTTTTGTACTGAAAGATATAATACATATATCTTTTTGTCCTATCTTTTATGAAAACTGTCCTATCTTTTATGAAGTAGGACACTTACATCCACCTACACATAAACCAATTACTTTGTTAGGTCATCAATGAAAGAAATGTCAAACATTCAAGAAAAAAACTAGTTGAACTCACAGAGAAGGGGCATGATCGTTATCAGTGTGGTATCTTTTCTTAAAGAACTTTCAAAGTTAATTTTGATTACTTTTAAGTTTTTACTTCCACAATAGTCTAGAACCTAATCTCAGTCCTTAGATACAATTTCATTCCACAAAACTGTGAATGACAGGAGTTATATCGGTCTGGTAAAATGTAAACCTTGCCATTTTTTCCCCTCATAAAATATGAAAAAGTATTACTATCAAATGTTTTCTAGATGACTTGAAGCAGTATTATAAACAAAAGAACTATGAAGCTTCTTAGTTTAAATAGGGCATGGATAATTAGCTACACTGTGTGGTTTTTTTTTTTCTTTTTAAAGATTTTATTTATTTATCTGAGAGAGAGACACAGCGAGAGAGGGAACACAAACAGGGGGAGTGGGAGAGGAAGAAGCAGGCTTCCTGCCGAGCAGGGAGCCTGTTGTGGGGCTTGATCCTAGGAGCCTGGGATCATGACCTGAGCCAAAGACAGACACCCAACAACTGAGTCACCTTGGTGCCCCAGTTACACTGTTTTGAAAGAATGTTGTTCCTAAGTCAAAACCAAAGAGGAGCCAGAAGCCAAGATCATGCAGTGGAGAATTTAACTAAGCTTTGTGAAAGAAAAATAGGGATACAAAAAGAAATTTGCCAAGTCTTGGGGCAGGGCACCTGAGTTACTGAAGGTCCTGGAAAAGGTGGCAGCTGCTCGCTGGGTGGAGTACCAGCTGGAAGTTCAGTACCCCCTGGCAGCACCTATAGACAATGAAGGGAAATTCAAGTCCATGAGACACTAAGAGTAAAGACTGCATACTGGAGAGCAAATCAATTAATTTCTATGTAGAAATGTAAGAGTAAAATATATCTATAGTTAAGACATGCTTGTCACCTGGCATATATTCTGGTACCTATCTTAAATAAAGGACAATATGACCATGATACTGTTACAGGGGTTACTACTGTATACCAGTAAAACGAACAGTAAAATTTAGTAAAAGGTTATTCCCCAGGGGAAAATAGAATCAGAGGCTTTAAGGACACAAGCAGTACAGTTCAGATATTCTTGAGCCATTGTTTTGGTATAGTCTCATCAGGCTTTTCTTAAAACAAACACTTTTCTGAGAAAACAATACAGTTCAGAAACAACCAATGGTCAAGTCTGATAACAAAAGTCATCAAAAATCCACTACTATTGAACAGTTTGTACAAAGCCTCTATTAATACCCTACTATAAAAAGAATTTTACAATCAATGGCAAAGCAGATAGATGAGTGTAGCACAGAACATAGTAGAAAAAAACATAGCCTTGTTATTTGGAGAAGATCAGGGAGACTAAAGACAGCAGAACGAGAGGAAATCTACCACAGCAGAATTAGAAAACACATTTTAGTTATTTTATTCCTCTATATGAAATTTCATCGCCAACTTTCTATTTTTTATAAATCCCAAATTGTACATCTGTGGGATCTAAGCAAAGCAGAAAATTTGCTTCATCCTCAATGAAAAAAAGGCTGTGAACTTCTATTACTATGTATACTGGGTAGCAGAAATATTTAGCTTCCTTTTCGGACACAGATTTCTTTAGTTGGTACCAAACGGGATGAAATGTCTACATTTTACCTACTATACATCCTTAGAAAATCAGGCAGTATAATTAACTCCCAAATCCTGCCATATTTCAAAAGAAAAAAGTATCAATGTACACATATCCTAAAATCATTTTCAACTTATTTAATAAATACCAAATGTCTAATATAGATCAGGCTATCTTTATAACTACATTTCTAATTTGCAAGGCTGAGTTGAAAAAACGTACTTATGGGCGTGGGAGGTGAATGATCATATTTATCAAATTATTTCAAAACAAGAATCTTACTGGAGCTTTAGTTAAAGGTGGCTTCAATGGAGCAGTTCCAGCTTTCACTCCTGGTGTAGTGCTGACTGGGGCTGACACATAGCTGACTGGGGTAGAAACTTGCCCAGGTGTGACCACTGGCAGAACTGACAAACCAGTTGTGCCTAATGGCAAACTGGTTGGTGGTAAGCATGTACTTGTAGTGGAAGTCATGAGCTTGCTTGGTGCAACAGCAGTGGTTGGGATGCCTGGTGTGACAGTGGTCTCTACTACCAGTGAAGTCTCTAGTGAGACAGATGCATGTTGGGCTCCAGATGAGCTGTGTTCACTAAAGAGAGACCGCAGCTTTTCCTCTAGAGTCTTTATGTCATCAATTCCAGGCGCTTTGGGCTGTGAGTCAGGATCTATTTCAGGACAGTGAGTGTGGGGCTGGTTGGGAAGTAAAGCTGGTTGAGGCTGACTATGAATTAGTGTCTGCTGCACAGCAGGCACACTGGCAACAGGTTGTACCAAGGGTGGGATACTGGGTACTTGGGGTAATAAAGGTGTAGAAGTAGGTCCTGCTGCTTGAGGAAGAGCAGGAGTAGAAGCTATAGCTGATGGGGTGACCAAAGGATGTACCCCACCAGTCTGAGAAACAGAACTAGATAACCCTGCTCCAGGGGTGGAAGATGATGGTGCAGAGAGGGACAAAGCCAACCCAGTTGTACTGCTCGGAGATGTTTTATCTAGTGAGTGTGCACTAACCACCACTGTTTCGGCTAGAGTTGGAGCAGAGGTGCTACTGCTAAGCTGAAGAGATGGCTGTGGAGCTATGCTGGGGAATGGCGTGGTGGCAGGAATAGATGTTAATGTGGCTGCCCCAGTAGCACTGCTGGCCACCTGCTGAGATAGTACAGGTGGAGGCTTAGCACCCGGGGCAGCAGCACTGCCCACTGCAGAGGCTGAAGTTGTTGAAACTGGTGTAGAAGGCAAAGTGCCTACACTAGAAACAGTGCTCCCAGATGTGGGAGCCTGAACTGGCTGGGATGTTGCTGATATCGAGACAACTGTAGGTACTGTGATGCTCGAAACCACAGTGGAAAATACTGGTGATTCAGATACAGGTGGTACAGGGGGACCGCTTGAAGGTATCACGCCTGTGCAGGTGGCAACTCCCCCAATCCCTGTTTCAGTGGTCACTGGAATCTCAGATGGAATTACTGATGTGGAAATGTCCGTAAGAGGGCTGCTAGTTGCAGGGACTGATACTGAAAGTGTGGCTGCTGCTGTGGTTGGGACTCCAGCAGTGCTACTCATGGAAGGAGGGACTACTGGAAATGTTGGTCCTGTATGACTGAAGTTGGGAGGTGCCGTGTTGGGCCCTTCTGTCATCTGGGCATGTCTAAGTTCAGAAAAGGCCTGCTGCAGGCTAAGAGATGAAGCAGAGTGAGACAAGTTCATTCCAGCGCCGTGAGAAGTAGAGGCAGCAACTGCAAAGGAAAACACAATATTCAGAACTAGTTCATTTTTAAAAAGCTGGGCTCAAAATTGTCCTAATAATCTATTTTTGGATTATCAACATTGCCACATACCAACAAGGCTTAAAACTCCTAAGAAAATGACAGGCTCTAAAACAGCAAAGTAAAAGAGCAGTTTGGTCAAAATAAGTTATTGGCTTGTGTGAATATCTATTTCTAGGTTCAAAAAAATTTGATAAGGAGGAAAAACGAAAAAGAAGTCACCACAGAGCATCTATAATAATCCTAAATGGAGGAATGAACACATACTACTGTACGGACAGAGATTCTACGACACAGACTACATCTAGTGCAGTTCTCCTCTCCGGCTCTTGTCTTTCAATCCTCTCTATTCATCATCTATTTCCCTCCCCATATCTGTTGTTTATAATCTCAACTTTCTACTCTTCTTTATTGTCTATGTCATCATGTAAACTACGGCTTGATAACCAACCTTCCAATACAGCAGAGATGTTGTAGGATTAATAGAGGTTGTGGTAGAAGCAATTCCTTACCTGTATCTGATATTTCACTAGTGAAAACTTTTGATTCTCGTAATCGACTTTCTGGCACAGGACTCACTATAAACCGTCTTCCGGCAGAATGAACAACTTGGGTTAAAGAACTTGTAGGAATGCCTAGATAAAAAGAAACAAACCACTTAATTGCATTATTTATATATTGTCACCAACATGAGGCTTCATTATTAGTATACAACTTCTTAGGTCAAAGGTAAGAGCAAACATGGAAAGAAAAGAAATTCACCTATTTGCTGTGGCATGGAAGATGCAGGAATTGGTTGTTTGAACTCTCCTTCCAACTTCTACAACAAACAAAAGTGATCAAATTCATTCTCAAACACAATCTTAGAGACTGGGCAAAGCCAATGGCCACATGCAGAGAGAACAAAAATGTCTGATAATCTTAGTCACAGATGTAATGTGGTATCACTGAATGCTGTGCGTGGAAGATTTACCACCACAGCATTATTTTGAATAAACACGCTTCTTTATAGGAATGGTGAACCTACTTGAGAACCTGCAAAGCCATAGTCATCCTTTCCCTGCAGACTCTCCAATCCCTGGTCACCCTCTGGTTCCACACTGACATCCTCACTGAGCATTTCATCAGCTTTTTCAATAATTTCTCGTACTTGATCCACAAATGACTCTCTCTCCATTGCTAGAATAAAGTCATTGTTCACCTGCAGAAGAAATGTGATGTCAGTCTGATTACTAGAGAGTTACACATGTTTTAGGTCATTCCAGTTGCCTTTTGTCCTACCTACATTCCACCTGAATCACTATTTATTTGCTACGTAAGTTAGTTCTTCAATACCTAGAGTTAGACATGTCCTAGACAAAAATATCTCTAAATCACATGTTTGGTGTACTAATTATATTCATGTTGAAATAAATATATAACTGTCAAAATAGATTATAAAATACTGTACATTTTCTTAGGGCAGTGGATATGAAAAAGTACTAAAGCAAAATCTGGAGCTCCAAATGCAGACATACCATAATTGTTGCTATCTCCTCAGGATTGTCACCATCTAAGTCGAATTTGAATGTAACCATTTTCCGATTATGAGTCTCTAACTGACATTCTACTACCCGGTCTCCTTTATTTGAAACCTAAAAAACAAAAGGAAAGAAAATGTACTTAGTATTGCGCCATATTCAATGCTGCTACTGAATTTGAGAAAGGAATGTGGATTATCACTTGAACTTAAGCCTGATGTTATCACTATTCCTTGAAGACCTGTTGGTACTTTACCTCTTAAACTGGCAGCAAGAAAACATTAAGAAATATCAGTCCTTGTGCTACTTCCTCATCTTCCACTGAAGGGTCTGAAAGGAATGTAAGTCTCTATTCTACAATTTATTTTAAGGTTTTGTTTATTTTTTGACACAGAGATAGAGAGATCACAAGTAGGCAGAGAGGCAGGCAGAGAGAGAGAGGAAGGAAAGCAGGCTCTCCAGTGAGCAGAGAGCCCGATGCGGGGTTCAATCCCAGGAACCTGGGATCATGACCTGAGCCGAAGGCAGAGGCTCAAACCACTGAGCCACCCAGGCGCCCCTATTCTACAATTTAAAATTCTTTTTCTAAAAAGTAAATAATGCCTTACTATAAAAATATGGAATTTAACAATGTTACTGGGTGATTAGAAAATTCCAGTCTTTCATCAATACACCTGAGCCATAGAAATATTTAAATGATATTAAGATGTATAAAACCCATAAACTGGTTAACACTTACATTCAAAATTCTTAATTTTGGACGTGAAGTCTTTTCATGACGAGAGCGACTTCTTACAGATTTTCGATAATGCCGTTTTGTAGTTCTCCCTTCATGCCTTCCACTGGATGATGGGACATTCTCATTGCCATCACTCATTCCTGAAGCAACATCTGAATGTGCACTTTGAAAAAAGAGAAAAAGTTCAGTGCTTGAAGGTTTAATATTTTGAAGTTTTAGATGATCCTACCTACCAGTCAAGGAAGCAAAATTTTACTTTTACATACCTGTCTATAGAAGAGACCAAAGTGGTAGGCTGTGCCTGTGCCACTGGCACTGGCTCTGGAGGAGCAACTTGAGATACTCCCTGAGTACTCTGTAAATAGAAAGAATAATACATATCTTGGCAGTAATACATTTTATTTATTATTCATCATCTCCAATAAGCTACTCTTTTTTTTTCCCCCGTCTAAGTCCTAGAAGCACTAAATTTACTAGTAATTCTCAGTATTCAGCATCTAGAGACAGTGGTCTTAAAATTCCAAAGGAGGTTTCTAGAGCTAAGTCTGTGGTGTAGACTGCATGGTGGGACATCAGCCGACATAGCTGCTAGGTAGTGAGAAAGTAACTTGCATGCAGCCAGCATCTTCCTAGAGGTGTGCAACAGGGCAGGCAGAGCGAAGTGCAAAGATGATTCAGATCTCTCTCCTAGCAGGGCAAAAATGATTACCGGGAGCACAGCAGGGTAAGATCCTTTTATGACTGCCAATGGCAAGAATTTGTGAAAGGATAAGAATAATGGCTAAAGTACTAGCTAGAGAAGTGAAGTGCTAATAGGGTTAATCTTCTCCAAGGCACACTCACTTCCCAACAGAACAGCCAGTGGCAACAAGGCCCCCACATTGGCATTTCATTCTGCTGGAAGAAAAAGTCATTTAGAAGTTAGTTTGAAAATAGTCTCCAAATGAGTTCTAAAACAGGGGCACCTGTTTCTTGTCATTTTTATCCCATGTGTTTGTATGTTTTATATATAAACATGCAGTAATTCCATTTACCTCCAGAGCTGCTTGCTGGGAGGATGTAGTGGGGGCTAAACTCAATGCTGGCTGGGACACTTGAACCTGTCCTCCTATACTGCCCACAGGAACCAAAAGGTTTGATTCCACAAAAGGCTGCACCACTGTAGGAAAGTAACCTGGTGTACCCAGTGCTTCTGTAGGCATGGGAGGGGATAGGACTGTAGAAGGAATGCAAATAGAAGCCACGCTGGAAGAGGGAGCAATATTTGAATCTCCTGGGTATTGTGGTGGCAGTCGAGGTGGAAAACCCTGTGACAGAAATGAGGAAGGTGAGTTAGTGCAGGTTGGGTCATCAAATTAGCAAAACAGTAAGACATGCATAAAAAACCTAACAAACAAAACACCAAAAACAAAACAAAACAAAACAAAACAACCCCAACAAAAAAAGAAAGCACAAAGCAAAGAAGAACAGTAGTAGCCCACTCTCTTTCTAATAATTTAAAGAAGATTTAAAGATGATTCTTGAAATGGTAAACTGGTTTCCATTTAGGGAACAGGACTCTACAACTATAAAGTGCTGGATTTTCTCCTCCTAAAGATTAAATAGGAGGAATAAATGTAATTCCTTTTAGAAAAATATCAACTTTCTAGCTAATCTTAAGTGGGAGAATGCAAAAACTCTTCAAGGTATCAATCATTCTCGTCATATCATGACAGGACAATCTGAAGATTTTTATTGGTACCAACCATGTTGGCTACTCTAGCCTATTAAAAAAAAAAAAAGGAGTCACCTGATATCTAGCACTCAGTCAGCTTACATCAAATAGAACAGAACCATCTTTCTCCTAAGAAGTGTCTTGAGAAAAATGGAAATGAATTATCAGATCTCATTACCCTATCTTTTCTCTGAATTTTACTATATTAGCTTCTCTGGTTGAGATCAGCTACACTTTGTTATTGCTAGTTATTCTAATATTCAGCTATTAGGTTTTCAAGTCCTTGATGGTTTACTAGTAGAACCAAACCCTCTGGTGCCCTCCTTTTGGCTAGCCAACACAATACCTGGTACAGAACATCTCCAGAGGGAAGTGGAACCTCAGCAGCTTGTCCAAGGTTAGCTGGTATTCCCATGGACTGAACTGCTGGTTGCAGAAGTTGTGGGTGAACCTGACTTGGCAGCTGAGTCACAGGCTGCAGAAGGGTTGGAAGCTGACTAGGAACCACAGTTGGTCCCCCTGGGATCCCGGCTGCTGTAGCAGATGAAGCCAAGGTGAGCAGAGGCTGATTAACGCCAGCTGCCATTGTAACGGGAAGGGATGAGAAACCTGTCTGAGCCGCAGACACAAGAGGAGTTGATATGGGAATTTGAGAGACGGGATACTGAGGGAGTAAGGAAGTAGAGAGTGGCTGTCCCAAAGGGAGGAAATGAGCACCAGAGTGGACTGGAACAACTGAGGGTTGTGTCGCAACTGGGATCTGAGGTTCGCCTTGGATAGTTGGTACTGGCTGGGAAACTGGAAGCTGGGAAGGTAAAGAAAAACAAAACAGACAGACTTTAAAAAAAAAAAAAAAAAAAAAAAAAAGCAAGGCTGCCTAAAGCAAGATTTATGAATTAGCCAAAAAGAAGGAAAAAACCCCCCAACCCCTGCATACATTAGTGTAAGTTAATGTGAAACACAAGAATAGGGAAAGGATAATAGGAGACAAAGAGGCTGACAGACTGGCTGTTTCAGATCTTCTTTTGTAGAAAACTGTGTTCATGCTTCATCATTTAACAATAAAAAGAGGACACTTCCATAGGCAAAGCCTTTTCTGTTTTTTTACAGTTTTATTTAGATGTATTTCACATACTCTAATCCTTTGTCATGTTTCTTGTCACTAAATGTATGACTGCTACTATAGTAGTTACTGGAATTAAAATGAATTCCTTCTCCCTGGAAGTAGATTCCAATTCATGTTGCTTCTACAATTCTAAAGTCTAATATTGGCCTAAGAAAGTAGGTAAGTAAGTACCATATTTCACTGATTCTAGGATGCAATCATCCCTTTCTACCATCTGGTCATTTTAACATTTGTGAAACTGAGACACAGTTTGTAAATTAATGGTGTGTCAGTACTTGGTTACATAAAATAATGGTGCGTTTCATAATTTCAGTTATCTGTCTGAAATACGACAGAAACAATACACTGTGCCAAAATACAAGGACAAGCCCCAGTGTTAAAGTTAAAAAAAGGCCATTCAGTAAAATATACCTTCCAAAGTGATTAGAAAGATGACTTAAACACAATTCCATAAAAGGGTTTTTTATAACTTACGGTCAGTAGGCAATGGAGGAAACAATGCATAAATGTACATGAAAAATACAGCACAGCTGTAAACCTAGAATATTAGGTATAGTTGACACAATTCTACAAAATGTCCAGGTTCAGCTACCAAAGCAGTTATTTAACCCACCACGATTCAAATACCTGTCAAATGGCCTTTGGATTAACAAACCTAAAAGTTAAACATTTTTGGATTGTGAATGCTGTCAGTATGTACCTATTTACAGTAACCAATACATGTGCACAAAAGGAACAACTGTCAATTTATTTCTGTGGTAAAAATAACCAACGTCAGTATTCATCATTAGAGAAGATGGAAACCTATCCATGAGAAAGTTATATGGAGATTCTTTTTTAGTGTCTATTTAGGAATTGAGAGTTTACCTGTTTTCCAGCTGATACTTGGGGCAAGACCTGTGGAGCTTGAGACTGACTGACTGGTTGCGCAGTAGTGGCCTCACTGGAGGCTGATGTCTGTGAATACTGCACTGTCTGTTGAGGAGGTGCTGTCTGTTGTACTCCCTGCTGCTGAAAATAAAATAGAATTATTCAGTTTTATTTCAACTCATTAACAGCCTGGCTCTAAGGAAATATGTTTGCCTAAGGTCTTCTGCATGTGTCAATGACAATATTAGTAATAAAGACATGCATAAATCCAAATTCAACAATTCCCTTTTATATTTCTCTTTTTCCTCTGCTATTCTTTCATTGTGATGGTACAACCAAGAGCAATTAACCAATGTTTCAAAATCAGAGTCACCACTGGTTCTTCACCTATCATCCCTCTTACTCCAATAGTAAGTCATTCACAAAGATCTTTAGATAACATATCCAAATAGATCCTCTCTCCTCCAACCACTGCTCCCCATTTTTTTACCCTCTTTCCTGGTATCACCTCTTACAATTTGATCCTATATCAAACAAATCCAATCTCCTATTTTAATCTTTCTCTTACTGTATTTTATCAACTGTGTAACTAATTTGAAGAACGGTTCTGATTACAGCCACAAAATATTGAGAAAAGCATTGAATGTGGAATTTTAGCTTTACCATTTACTAGCTGTAACACCTGAGAGACTGTTCGTTTTACTGCCAAGAAGATTCAACGTAGGGAAAAGGGAGTAAGTGACATTTAGGAATCAAACATGCGCTAGACATTCTGGTATAATACACTTAACACATGGCACGTAATTGTAAATTTTGTAATAAATTAATGGCTCTCTTGAGCCCAGCAAAAATCTGAACTTCATAGCTGACTTTCAAGACTCTCTAATACTTGTAAGTAATTTAAAATTATTGTTAACGGAGCACCTGGGTGGCTCAGTGGGTTAAAGCCTCCGCCTTTGGCTAAGGTCATGATCCCAGGGTCCTGGGATCAACCTCTGCATTGGGCTCTCTGCTCAGCAGGGAGCCTGCTTCCTCCTCTCTCTCTGCTTACTTGTAATCTCTGTCAAATAAATAAATAAAATCTTAAAAAAAAAAAAAAAAAAAAGAAATACCCTGGCCCCATATCTCAGAGGCAACCACTATTAATGGCTTGGTCATCTCCTTTATGAATTTTTTTTCTGTATATAAGTGGTCATTTCTTTAAAAAAGCTTTTATTTTATTTGACAGAGAAGGAGAGTGTATGCACACAAGCAGGGGGAGTAGCAGGCAGAGGGAGAGGTAGAAGCAGGCTCCCCACTGAGCAAGGACCCTAGGATCATGACCAGAGCTGGTGAGATGCTTAACCTACTAAGCCACTCACACACCCTATAAGTGGTCATTTACACACAATGACATATTTGTTTTTTGAAACAAAAGCATGCCCATTCTATAAATACTGTTCTCTAATGTGCTATTTTCATTTAATTTATCAATGGCATCAATATCCTAATAATGAACATTTTGGTAGTTTTTTTGGGGGGGGCACTTAAAATAATGCTACTACCAGTATCTTTTTTTTTTTTTTTTTAAAGAAGATTTTATTTATTTACTTGACCGAGATGGAGGCAGAGAGAGAGAGCACAAGTAAGGGGAGTGGCAGGCAGAGGGAGAGCGAGTGGCAGACTCACTGCCAATCAGGGAGCCCGATGTGGGGCTTGATCCCGGGACCCTGTGATAATGACCTGAGCTAAAAGCAGACGCTTAATGATTGAACCACCCAAGTGGCCCTTGGCTTTTAGTTTAAAACCAATTCTGTCAGATACTGTCTATAAACATTTCCAACTATATATACACTATTTTAAGGTCCTTACAGGCACATGCGTTTTCACATTTTATTTTATTCCATTAACATTTTTTTGGTTATTGTTCAAAATAAAGCCTGTAATATGGAAGTACGATAAAGGTTCAAATATATGTTGACTCCCTTCTTTATTAAGGGAAAGAGGGAAATTTGAGGAAAAAATTCCCACCTTATACACAGGCATATGATTACCTCTCCCCGCTATTAATGCAGAACCAATATACACATTCACTTATTTACATTCTAGCTAAACTGAACTAAAACATCTGTTTCTGTTTACTTTGTGCTTTTTACCCCCTCCTTCCCTTTGGTCTAGAATATTGTTTAGTCTTAGCATCTGAGTATAACTTATAATCAGAGTCCAGTTTAAATGCTATCTCTTTCATAAAGCCTTCCTTAACCCCCTCTCCCTGCTTGAAAGTGATGTAATTTCTCTCCTTTAATGGCATAACTGGGAAGTAGTTAACTGGTGGGTTGTGCAGTTAGGCAACTTGGATTTAAATTCTGTTTCCAACTCTTATAAGTTGTTTAAGCTTGGATAAATTATTTATCTTTTCCAGATCTTATCTCAGCCTTCCCATCTGAAGGCTGAAAATAATAACAGTATACTTATAGGGTTCACACAAAAATTAAATACAAATACAGGCAAAGTGCTTTGCACATTGAATATAATCTTATCTACTACGCTTATTTGTTTTGTAGGAGTTGGCAGATATGTTTACTAGATTATTTAGGCTCCTTTGAAAGTAGTCACATCTTATCAGTCCATCTTGATAGACCCTCAGTGCCTATCTAGCACATGGCCTTTGGGAGCATGAACTCAATTAGGAAATAATTTATATAGTTAGTGGTGTGTGTGTATGTGTATGTGTGTATGTGTGTGTAAACTGGCAAGAAAGAACAGTTTTATAGACATATACCATCACTCTGTGCTTAAATAAGAGTGAGAGGCACGTTTGCCAATTTTACTTTAGAGCCTTTAGGGAGAAGTGGCACCTCTGAGTAGGCCAGGAGAATATAGTGGTCTTTTGTGCACAATCCCACTGGCTAATATTCAGCACTTCAGCCAAACAGGTACTGTTGCACACAGCAATTCAGAATCATGTTTTTTAACCTGTCCCATGAAACCAGTTCAAATAGCCTATAAGGAAGGACTATACCGTGTATGTTGGACAAGGAAGGGTACTTGATGAAAAAAAAATGTTCATGAGCATTAGTTGAACAGAAAGTTAAATACATGAAGACTCTACATGGTTCTTTGGAAGAAATTATTAAGCAAGCTGGGTTATAGCCTGTATGGCATATAGCAAAGAAATACTAAGTGTTCTAGTAGGAGGAAGTTACTTTTTGGTACCTCATTAATATACAGCATAGCACTAGAAAGGACTCTTGCTAAAAACATGAGAAAAGCAATCCCCTGGGTGGCTCAGTTGATTGAGCGACAGCCCTCAGGCTCAGGTCATGATCCTAGAGTCTCTGGATCGAGTCTATCAGGCTCTCTGCAGAGCAGGGGGTCTGCTTCTCCCTCTGACCTTCCCCCTCTCATGCTCACTCATTCTGTCTCAAATAAATAAATAAAATCTTAAACAAAACAAAACAAAGCAAAACAAAACAGCAATCCCTTATTGTTTACATTCCAGAAACCCAGGAAAGAAAGTAAATTTTAGCTAAGTACATTTCTTTCCTCACTCTAATAAAACTAGAGATATGGTTTTGTAAGATGGGGCTGGAAACTGATAGTCGGTAAAGTGAAACTCATCTCTAAAAATAAATTCCACTTGGGGCACCTGGGTGGCCCAGTTGGTTAAGCGTCTACCTTCAGCTCCGGTCATGATCCCAGGGTCCTAGAATAGAGCTCCAAGTTGGGCTTTCTGCTCAGTGGGGAGTCTGCTTCTCCCTTTCCCTCTGCCTGCCCCTCTGCCTGCTTATGCTCACTCTTTAATAAATAAATAAATTAATCTTAAAAAAAAAAAAACCAAACCAAAACAACTCCACCCATATAGTACAAAGGGCTTACAACCTTTAGGAAAAAAAACACAGGAAACCCCAGTAGCTTCTTAAGCACCTCTGCAGAATCAAAAGTCCCTGTAGAACTTTAATACAGAAAAAACTCTTACTATTTTAGAAATACTGAATTCTGACTTGTAGTTTTTAGTTCTATCCACTTACTGGCTATGTAATCTTGAAAAACTCAAGTATTCTAGACTGCATACACTTATGTAAATTGAGGGCTCAGTTTTATGATTCTACTCAACTTAAATACCATCCTATATTTAAAATAATTCATAAAATAAAGCTACCTTAAAAAAGCATCACTGACATATAAATTTTGTATTACAGCAACAGCCCTATTTAGTTACATTTTTCCCCCCAGAAGAGTCAACTAATTCTTTTAACCTGTTATCTATGGAATTGCCCTCCTTTACTGCCACACTACCCACCTTTACCCCCACATATTTTTCTTACCAGTCAACTAATATCTTCATTTGTTAATAAGTATACACATACATGCTCACATATAAAATATATAAGGAAAAGGAAATTTAATCTTTTCCTTTGGAAAAGGAAAAAACAGAGTACACACTTAAATTTGCTCAGCTTTCTAATGTTGGGTGTGTCCACAGATAAACAAGGACAGTGGTATCCATGATAGTGTTTCTGTCCTCAAACACCTTTATGTAACTTTTAATTTGTAAATTCTTTTTTTTCAGGTTGGCTTGATGTCTACCATGGGGTTCAATGCAGAGCTTGAACTCATGATCCTGAGATCAAGACCTAAGCTGTGAAAAGAGTCAGACACTTAACTGACTGAGCCACCCAAAGGCCCCTTTGGTTGTATTCTTATTAGGGATTACTAATACAATTAAAATACAATCTGTTGGGCGCCTGGGTGGCTCAGTTGGTTAAGCAACTGCCTTCGGCTCAGGTCATGATCCCAGAGTCCCAGGATCGAGTCCCACATTAGGCTCCAGCTCCATGGGAAGTCCGCTTCTCCCTCTGACCTTCTCTCCTCTCATGCTCTCTCTCAAATAAATAATTAAAATCTTTCCAAAAAACCCCACAATTTGTTGCGGTTGGGAAAAATATGACTACTTAAATTTAATTATATACAGATTCGGCTACTTGTCTGAAAGAGCAAGAGCAAGACAAAGCAAATTCTATGACAGGGCTGTTGGTCACCAAATAAATGTACATATAAGCAAACTAATCTTTTTTTTTAAAGATTTCATTTATTTGTGATAGAGAGAGAATGAGACAGAATGCACAAGGAGGGGGAGCAGCAGGCAGAGGATGAAACAGGTTTTCCACTGAGCAGGGAGCCTGATGTGGGGCTTGATCCCAGGACTCTTAAGATCTTGACCTGAGCCGAAGGCAGATGTTCAACCGAGTCACCCTGGTGCCCCAACTAAACTAATCTTGTACAAGGAACATTTAATCTTAAACTAGTATCAAATGATTGTATGATCACATGCTGGACTAGGAGGGGACTATTTTGTAATAGGAAAAGCTCTGTTTAACAAATTAATAGAAAGAGAAACCAATTTATGATTTGGCGGTTGGAAAAAACACTTCGTAGGAAACTATCAAGGAAATAGTCCATCAGGAGGTTTTTATGATACATGTAGTGGCTAACAGTTAATAAATAGTCAATAGTGCCAAAAAAAGCATTATTCCCATGCAGATAATTACCATTAACTAATATCAATAATGAACTACAGATGTTTAATTTTAGAAATAGTAGTTTTGCTGTTCAATACATCAGCGCAGTACTAATTTTTTGAGCTCCTTGAACACTGGGGAATTATATTCCCCAAATTAAAAGTGCAAAAAATGTTTAAGAAGCTCCTAAAATAGCTGTTCAGTTTCTCTTCGCTTAAAATCTGATACCCCATCTCACAAATTAGAAATAATTAAATAGGAGTTTAGCATTATTAGAGTCAAATACTATGAAATGGCAAAATGCTCATAAAAGGATAAGTCACAAATATAAAAACAAAATTGATATTCTCTGGATTGTTAAATTGTTTAGAATCATCTATTTCACAAGGCAGATGAATAATGTATCAGTTAACAATGATTCTTTTGAATTTCAATGCTGTGTCTAACTCAGCAGATAGTTTAAAAAGACTTAATGTCTTTTAGATTTTCTAAAATGTTACTGAACACAAGAAATGTTGTATCTCTTGATTTTCTTTCAAAAACATAGCAAGCCTTTATTTACATCAGGAATGTAATTCATGAAAAGATATTAAGCAGTGTTTTGGTTACAGATAATCCATAAAATGTAGCAATGAGTTGTTCTTACCTGCTGAGAATGTTGTATGGGTAGGGAAGATGGAACGCCTGTTAAGCTACTTGAGGATGGTTGACCCTGGCTTTGCCCCTGTGCCTGAAGGAAAAAGTGAATACAACAAATTAGCGAAGCCCTAATTAAGTATATAGAGAGGTCAGGATTTTGCAATAAACATATAAACTCCTGAGAGTTTGCTTGTGCAAAATAAAACAGCAGCTTGATTAAGCTAATCAATCATTAGTATGGGAGAGGCTGCTGGGGCATCTTTTATGAGAAAGGTTAGGGAAGGATTGTATCACAGATCATATTCTGATCCCACACAAAAACCACTGATGGTTAAAACCTAACCTACTACTGTTGTGCTCCGGCTATAATTTTACATGACAAAATACTAAAATTCATAATAAAATTCTTACTGAAATATAATAATCAGGAAAATAGTAGTATGACTACCGATGTGAAAAAATTCCATATCTGAACAATCAAAGACAAAAGGGGATTTGATAGTGCTAATTTGGTTCCTTTTGCTACTTCTTGTAGTGCCGAGGTGACTTCTACCAAAAATGTAAAAAACCTGTTATCATCACTAACCTAGAGTAACGGCTGTCAAAACTACAAGTGATTTTGGCCTCCCAGGGATCATTTGGTTGTCACAACTGAGGGAGGTGACTGCTACAGGCATCTAAGGATTAGAAGCCAAGGATGCTGCTAATAACCTACAATGCACAGAACAACCCACAACAAAGAATTATCCAACCTAAAACATTAGTAGTGATGAATCTGAGAAACCCTGATCTAGAAGGCGTCTAAGTCAAGTTAAATGAGGTGAGAAATCCTGTATTCACAGGATTTTTTATAAAGTAAGTTAAGGAAATGAAAAGGCCCACCTTTGGCATTCAATTTCAGTTTGGAGGGATTTCTCTTTAAGTTTACTTGGATCTGACATTCTACTGCATCTTAATCACTACTAAGTATGCCTTCTTCCTGCAGTAGGTTTGGAAATGAACCACCTGATATTTTGCTTTGGAATGTTTAAAGACGAATGGCTGGCAGTGCATTAGGATTTACAGTACAGGCGAACAACTGATGCACTAATGTGAGTATACTGCATGCCCGTGCAGCACAATTTTCAAGTTTCTGGATCTTGGCTTCTTAGAACTATTCTAAATAACTGATACTTTATGTACACTTTTGGGGCTGTTTATGCCTCTTATGAGGGAAGAACACAGGAAGAAAGTATCAAGAACATACAATATTTTGTTAAGAGTGGAAAATCTAGAAGATCCAAATGATGCCTTGAATATATAATTGGAAGTCCACTAGATTTTATAAGACTTATACATTTGATAAAATATATGGAATACATGAAAATAGTTAATACTGATTCCACTTGTTGAATTCTATTACGTCCATTACTTTGTCTTTATGTGCAGCAGAGTACATATGCCCATATATATAAATAACAAATTAACTTGTTGAGGAAAGAATCAAGGCCTGAGATACCTGTTTCTTAGCTTGCAACATATATCAGAAATTTGTAAAAACAAAACCCCACATTAGATTGTAACTTTGCTACTAAAAATCAGAATCAGTCAATTTTATGGATTAACATTTTATTTGGACATGTAATTTAGAGTGACTTGTTCAAATGATGCCATTTTAAAAGGCATTTTCACTTATTCCTAAATTCTTAAGATGTTTCCTTTTTGTTTTTTAACTAGTGAAAATTTTGTCTATTCCACACTAATGAAAATTTTGTCTATTCTTAATACTCTAAATTTCCCTATTTTCCATTTTTTTTTTTTTGGTTTTACAGAAAACAAGGTTATCTTTTCTTTAAAAACAAAAACAAAAACAAAAACAAAAACCAGTCATGTTTGTCTCCAGGGAGAAAAAAAATACTTCCCATTAGCATTTATAAATAATCAATACTGAGTTACAGCCATTTACATTTTCACTACAAGTTGAAATTATTCTATGTACAAATAGATTTTAACAAGTGACTAAAATTCTACTTTTTGTGTTCTCTTTCTCAAGGGTTTGCGCATATTATAGTTTGTTCTTATATACAAGTAGTTTATAAACCCCCCAAAAGGAGAAACTCTACTAATAAAATTAAAAATAATCCTTATAAATGGAAAGGACAGACAGAAAACTTAAATGTAATGATGCATAGTAGGGTAGTTTAAAAGAATTGTGGAAGTTTTCCTATAACCTGTGGATGGAGTGCAGATCCTCCTGAAGAAAATGAGGCAGATAAAACCTGCTGAGATGTGGTTCCTTGGGGGAAACAGAAGAAAAGTGGGGATTCTTGGAACACTGTCTGAGGCAGACGGATAAAGGGTAACGAGACGTCAGAGCCAAAAGGTGCAGCTGCTCCCCCTGTAGGGGGAGGTGACTGAAAATCACTGGGGTCTGAAGAAGTAATTTGTGAGGAATCACTGGAATATTCTGGGCTTCCTATTGGCCAGTTCTGTCCCATAGGCTCTACCACAGAAACGGTCAATTCTGGGGCATGGTAATTACGCTGTTCTTCAGTCACGGGCTGTAGACGACCATGTAATCCAACTGATTGAGGAGGTGGTTCTTCCTGATTCAAGTCCACTGCAACCTGTCGAGTTCGGTAAGCACGCTGAGGTAAAACTCCTCCTCCTTCTCCTGAAGAGGAGCTTGGAGTATGAACATGAAACTCAAATACACAATTGCTTCTGCTCTCATTGTTATGAGTTAATACAGCGGGTGCAGAATGAGGAACAAAGACAGGGTGAAATTTCAAACGTGTAGCATCTGTACTGATAGGTGCAGAAATACTAGAGAGGGGAGATCCTGGACTCAATCCAGAATCTAATCTTAAATTCTGAAGGTGTCCTACCAGGAAAGCCTGTCCAGATGGAAATTCAAAGACAGAACTTGAGGTAGGGCCCCCTTGTACTGGCTTCTGTTCAGGTATCTGTTTCATAGGACTTGACAGTAATGGTGAGTTGTATGGAATACCCTCATACTGTTCTGTCACCTGGGCCTGGTAAGCTAGATATACCGCTTCCTGAGGAATATAATAGTGAGCTTCTTCTGGAAGTACTAGTCCAGGTCTATAATCACCGTGAACTTGAGTTGATTCAAACATAGGATGGACCTGTATCTCACATGGCTCTCCAGTTACTCTACTGGCTGTAGTGCCCAACATAACTACAGCCTCTGGTGTCCAGTTACTTGGGCTGCCACCAGGTGGAAGAAGATTTTGGCCAACAGTCCTCAGCAGGGGTTGGAAGTGGCGAGTTTGGGCTTCCAAGAAGGAGGTGCTCTTACGCCGCTGGGCAATGGCCACCTTCGGTGGACAGGTGGGAGGTGGTGAAAAAGAAACTGGACGTTCATGAATAGTTGGGAAAAATATCTGTGATTCTGGGTATGTTGGGGTCCCCCCACACGGATGCGCCATGGACTGAGGCTGTATCAACATGAATAAGACAAGTAATTCATACATTCATATGTGAAATTACAGTAGACATGCAAAACTGGGTAGCTCTGTGTAACCCTATGAAATGGTTACACCAAATTTATAATTAATAAATAACAATGCTTTTGGAAATTATGTGCATAGTAAAAATCCATTAAATACATCCAGGGTCAATAAAGTTATTCTGTGGGACTCTTGGCATCAGATAGGAGCTGCTTTTCCACAACATCCTCTCTCAGAGGAAATGGAAGAACTTTCTAAGTGTTTATTGTTTTTACCACCAATAAGTATTCTTACTCTTAACACATAATGTAAATTACATCAATGGAAAAAGAGTTCAAATAGTAAGAGTTAAGGGAAGACAGTAAGACAATATAAGCCCAGGTTTTTAAAAAGGTAAGATACTTAAATTTAAGCTGCAATACAAAGTTTTCCTATACTCTGTGTTCTTATTATCCAGTGCTGTGTTACAGGCTCCAGTGTCATTTTCTTATCAATTAATCATATGCCTTCTAACTAGAAATCAAAAGAGGTATTTCTGGTGGACAGCAAAAAACACACTACTGACTACTGACAGTAAAGTACTTTTCACATCTATCCCAGACTAGATGCAGTTAATTTCACTACATGAAAAATGTTACAGATGCCAAATCACTGCATGTCCACTTTTCTGATCCTAGTTAAGGGTTGCGTAATTTGGTGTTCAAATCAAGTGAAAAGGATAATATAAATAACATGGACTTAACAGCACTTTTTATATACAGAGGCAGTTCTACACATAAGAATCTAAATTCAAAATCCTACCTTGCCAAATGCAAACAGTGTACTTTCATGGATTCTTTTTAAAAAGAGCAGATTGGTTTCATTCTTTTATAGGAATGATCCCTATCAAATTAGTAAAATAGCTTAACTGTTACTTCTTCACAACAGCTAAAAGAGGGCCTCTATTTTAAGCCAGAATGTTATATTTTCCTCTTTATTCAAGGAGAGTCCCGAAGTCATAAAATATTATATAGTTAATCATTCTCCTGAGTAAAAATCTGAAGATTCTGGTATTGAATATAATTAATCAAAAAATTAACTATATTCTCTATCTGAAAAAGCAGCAGCAAGGTCCCACAGTGTTTAACAAAACTTTAAAAGACGGATCTTTTACAGATATAAATGGGGCCAAAGAAAATCTTATAAGTACTACATGTATATCTAATATACTCATTACGGTCAAGATCCCACCTTCTTTAAGAAAAAAATTTCCACAAGGGAACATGTGGCCTTTTAGTTTGCCAACACACCATTTTAAACAGCTAACAAATTAAAAACCAACTTTCACTCTTTAATTACTCTTCACTATGGGGAAAAAAGAGACTCATACAGCTTCATTAATGTCTCTTTAGACTAAAGTGAAGAGAAAATGTATTTGGGTTATTTCTGATAAAGAGAAAATTTGCTTTTGATTAAGCCAATGAAGTAATATGTATTCTTTACTAATGTATGAAAATGCAAAGATTTGTACAAGTCAGTTGAAGAATATAATAAAAGCCAAATTTTATTGTGTACATATTCCTATGTGCCCAGGGCATTATTCGCATTCTCTCTCATTACCTCCTTGCTTCCCCACTGACCCCCTTAAAGCCTTGTAACAAAAAAGTTTCCTATGGGAAGAACAGTTATTCTGAAAGCATAATATATTACTAAGTGTAGTCCTTTTATTTATTTAATTTTTATTACAATTCTTGATGCCTGGATGTATTCATTGGCAATAAATTTTCATTTGTCAGGAAGTTTATGGTTACATACAGTACTGACAAAGAGGGAAGGCAGGCTGGAGCGTCGGTGCTTGCGCTGAGAGGCAGAGTGCATAGGCAGGACACTCTCCAATGCTTTAGAAAGCTTTTCGGCAAAAGTTTCCTCAGGGGCAATCCGAAGGAGGGAAGGAGAAAGAGGTGCAGACAGCACTGGTGGTGGGGTGGAAGGAGCACTGGGAGAGATGCGGGACAGAGAGGGAACAGCAGAAAGATGGGGAACACAAACCGACATGCTACGGCCACGACGAGGCTAAACAGAAAACAAACACACACATGAAAAACACAGTACTTTGAAAACAAAATAACCAAATGTACAATGAAAATAGGGCATAGCTGACATAAAGAAGTGTTCCAACCTCCCTCAGTCCCACAAATCCAAGTTTTTTGAGGAGAGGTATAATTCCACAAAGCACAACTGGCAGATCACAACTATTCTCTCTATACTGTTGGTCAGATACAGGTTATCAACAACCATGATAATGATCAATTCTCTTCCTAAATATTCTGAAATAACATCAATTATTATGAATGTATGAATAAGAATGGCCGACTAAGGTAGTATAACAGGGAAAACAATGAATACTGGATTGCAGTTTTCTGCAAACTTATTAAAATTAAACAAGAGCGAAATGTTAGTTTAATGCACATTATAAGGTGTAGAAGATTTTAAGACTGGACTACTTTGTAGGAACTCTGGAAACCTCAGAAAAGGTTTTTCCATTTCTATTTTAGAAAGCATCAGCCTAAGAAAAGTTGCTGGCTCAGTATTTTATTTATTCCACTTCCTATCTTTATCTGTAAAGGGTAGAAAGTCATTTTCTGGTAGGAAAAGCATTAGCTTTCTAGAAGTAATTCACAATAGATACAGACACATTGTGTAGTTTTACTAAAGTAGTCAATGGAAAAGCATCTTATATTTGAATCTCTAAAGAGTAAATTGAACAATTTTCTGGCATATCAGAAATTCAAATTAAGTTTACAAAGTCTGAGGTGCCTTAACATAAAATTTTTATAACATAAAATTTTAATATAGCTACAAAGTAGTACACCTAATATTGTTAAGCTTGTCCTGAGCAAACTCGCCACTTTCTTTTAGGTACTGTGAGCTGTGTCCCTAATCATATTTTCTTTTCCAAAATCGGCTGCATAGAATCCACTGAGCCAAAATTGTGATCTACCAGTAGGAAGTATGAAAGTATCATTATACTTATCATACTTAGTTCATTCCTGGTTCTGTTTTTCTCCACACTTGTTTCTTTTTTACTCTAATTTTTTTTTTTAATTCCACATTGATATATTATTGTAAGCCACAATAAATTCTTTCTGGAATAAGAAATCATAAGGAATCATAAGATTAAAAAAATTCTCAATGTTTGATAACTCTTCATAGGCTACCTCCACATAATACTGTCAATAAAAGGCAAGGCTGTCATTAACAGTCTTTTAGAGCATCAATAAATACAGCTATGTTTGTGGCTCAAATATTTAAAATCTTCATAAATGATCATTCTATTCCCTTTTCTCAAACTGAAATGCCTAATGTTCATTACCATGTGATGAGGGAAGCCAAGAGATTAAAAATAGTTTTTAAAAAATCTAGTTATTATGATCCAAAGAAAATCAATTAGAATAATAGTAGAAATGGACATGAAATGCTGACAAATTATACGTTAGGACAAAGAAATTCATCTATATAGTCTTTGTAAGTCCTTCTACCCTACCTAATTATTTTAAAGGTCAGAAAAGTAGACTGTTAAAACAGTATTAATAGTCTGTGTTACTGTGGCCATTCATTTTGAGACCTAGACAATGCAGGACTGATGAATGGACTCTGAAACAAACAAACATCTTTTATTTCAAGCTGTAGGATAAACGAACAGAGCAAGCAGAAATTTTATTTTCTTAAGAGAGAAAGATTTTCATTTATTGCAGAGCAGAAATTCCATACATTCAGATTTAAAAGCTTTTTGAGAAAGAGAAAAAAAATCTATCTGCCTAAAGATCTCACTAAATAAGTGCTATACCAGTTATTCTCCAATTCTTTCATGAGGCAGATGATGTACTTTATTTACCTCTGAAGACTTCATGGAGTGTCAACAAAAGAAATGGGGTATTACCTGATCTATTTTAACATTTTCTATATGAAAAGCAAAAGTTACTAATGTAAAACATGGGTCTATGTGTGTGTGTGTGGGGGGGGTTAATATATATATATAAATGCATACAATATTTCAAGAAATAATCTCCATAAATTGATTCTGAAAATAAATCTGTAATAAAACAACACCAACTAAAGAGAAAAAGCAAATGAACGTATACTGGGGAGGAAATTTGTGTCTGACACAGACTTTAAGGCAGGAACACGCATAGCAACTGATGGTTAACTAAACACAAGCGCTAAATTAAATGGTCATACAAATAAAGGATTTCTTCACTTTACTCACATGCAGCATTCTATAATGGTTTGAATGTCTTACCTGTGTTTTATACAGTAAGAAATCTTACAAAAAATGCTCAGTAATTCTTTTAGTAAGTAACCTTTTGAAAAATCTTGTGCCCATCCCCAAATCATCTGTATGTCCAACTTATGCTGCTTTGAACAGTTTCAACTCTAAAGTGCTAAGAGAGCATTATCTTTAACCAAATGCAGATTACTCTAAATCTTATACATACTTTCTTCACATATGAATTTCAGCTAATTCTCACACAGTAATGTTTATGTCTTAGCCTGCCAGAACTATTCTAACTGTACTCTATAATAAACTTATTTCCTTCAGAAATATACCATTTATACTTTCTACTTCAGATTCCTGCTATTACTTGGGATAGTAGGAAGAATGTGAATTTAACACATTATCTACTGGCTCTGATTATAGGCTTACACTCTTTTATGCAGTTACTTACCACACTTGAGGGTGGATAGACCCCATGGGGCTGAGATTGTGCTTGGACAATAGAAGCTGTATGCCCTGGGAGTGTGCCAGTAGAATGTGCCTGTTCATGCTGGGACCCATATGAAACTGTCTGTTGGCTGCTCACTCGAGATTCTGTGAAGACAGAAGATCCTTGACCACTGTCAACCGTCCCGTCAGCTAAAGGAGAAATACATTGTCAAAAAACAGAAAGACAAATCACAAAATGGAGATTTATATTTTCCCATTACAAACCCAAGACTTTAGGGTTAGTTAGTTTTTTCTTTGCAAAGACCTAATCTAAATAAAAGATGAATACTAGTTTTTAACTAAGTCGATTTCTATGTTTAAAAACATGAAGGGTCCATATGGAAAAAAAGGTTTAATGTCTTTAAAAAAGGAAACAAAAAACATCATGGCTATTACAGAATCTTATTACCTGAAGAATGAGGGAAATAAAATGGAATGCTGTAAGCCACAAGTCTTAACTTTGGAGACCAGTGTGTTCTTTGTATTAAGCAGGCAGTTCAATAGAAAACTAACCACCTTGTCAGTTTCTAGTTTATACATCATTCAGCATTGCGAAGAAAAGCTGAACCAGACTAATGGGTTCAATCACAAATAGCTAGGATAAACTTGTTCATTTTTCATTATTAGTTACATTTCATTTTATTTTTGTAGATTGTAAATTTTTAAAAACATTCTGTATTTAAATCCCAGTTAGTTAACATACACTGTAATACTAGTTTCAGAATTACATTTTATTTTAAGGAATTGTGAAAAGTAAACATCTGCAAATTGGAACTTCCAAGATGTTGGAACCTGTAATACTATTTTATATCCTAACCATATTTCCTTACTGTCCTGTCCTTCTAGTCTATTAGTGATGGATATTAGAATAGAAACAAAAAGTAGACAGTGATCATTTCAAATTTCTTTTTATATGGTGGATTCATGATTCAAACCAAGAGCCTAGTGCAAAACGAACAAGATGAAAAGTCAATTAGGAGTATCCTGAGTATACTTGTGTGCACTTCCCAAAATACTTACATAACACAGATATACTAGTTTGTTGGTACTGTAGTTGTTGATGCTGATCCGCCTCAGGTTCTTCAGGTTCTACTTGTGTAGAAACTGAAGCTGAAGTGGTGGAAGCAGGAGGCATGCCAGTGCTGGCAGACGGGATCTGCTTGACTCCTGGCTGGGAAGTACTTGATTGTTGTTCTACCTGCTGTTTGAGACTGTTCTCTTCCTGCTTTCTTTTCTCTTGCTCCTCCCGCACCAACTGCCGCTGTTCTCGTTTTCTCTTAATTAATGACACTCTATCTTTGATGGCTTTTGCCATGGTCTTGTGATCACCTTCACAGACATACCCAGACTCTACCTACAGGATAAAAGAGTGCATTAGGAAGCAGTATGGTATCAAAAGAAAACAAATTAAATATAAAACAAAAAAGACACTTCTGGGGAAAGAAGTAGGAGTAAGGGAGAAGAGAAAGACCTCCACAACAACTGGTCTTAACCAAAATTGTGAAATTACTTATCTGCATTATGCATTTCTCATTCATTTTTGTAGATACTCACAGAGTGGGTATCATTATTTCTGTAGAAACTCAAGTAGTTATACTCTCACTTCTTAAAATAATAAACAATAAATAAAGCCAATAAGGCTCCTTTTATTCTAGTCACTCTATCTTGCTCATATGTAACTATTAATATTAACCCAGGTTGTTTTTACTTCTTTTCCCTAAGCAACAACTTAACCAGATAAAACAACTGTGATCAATACATGAAAGTTAAACACACACATATACAAATCTCTCAAAGTATAAAAAATTAACAATTACAATAAATATGCTTCATACCTGAGGCATATTCTCAGAGGCAACTTCTATTGAATAGTTATCATAAATTCTAGAAGAGATATTCTATGAGTATCTCTGCATATTAACTATTTTAGGCAAGCCTGATTGTTTTCTATAGTTAAGAGTCTCTTACAGTTTCTCTCCCCGTTTCCATCTTATTTTTCCTTCCCTTCCCATTTGTTCATCACTTTCGTTTCTTAAATTCTACATAAGAGTAAAATCTTTGTGATATATGGCCTTCTCTGAATGACTTATTTTGCTTAGCATAATACCCTCTAGTTCCATCCATGTTAATTTACCATTTCTTGAGCAACATCTTCTGGCACATCTCTTTCCAAGTCAAAGGAAAACTCAATAGCTTCATTGTCTTTGTATTTTCCCTTTAATTTCTTAATATCTTCAATACGTAGCCATAATTTAATGGCTATCTTTTCTCCATCATCTTCTTCTGCTAATTCTACCCGTACCCCTGTTTCCTCCTGGAAGAAGGCATGGTTCAAAAGGTCTTTGATAGAGTATCTTCCAAGGAGAGAGAAATGAAACAAAAACAAAACAAAATGACATTAGATTGAAAACACAATTTTTAAGTGTGGCTAATTATTCTAGGAATAATAAAGAAAGGCTGTAAAATATAAAAAAGGAAATTTTATAACTCATTTCTATATCGCTTCATGTGAATAGTGATTATAGCTTTACTCTCAAGTTATACAACATCACTTATAAATAAGAGCTGAGAGCAATACTTTTTAATCTAAGTGATCTAATCTCGTATTAGTTAACAATGTACTAACAATGGCAAGTAATATACAGAATGTCATAGCTTCAAAATACCACATAATTTATGTAGAATTTATAGTTAACAAATACTTCTCTTTTTTATGATCCTATCTGATCCTTGACCAATATCTAATGAGATATTATTTTCTGATTTTTAGGAAACAGAGGCTTAGAGAGGTGAAAATCTTGCTCATAGTTATAAGCCTCAAATGGTTGAATCAAAATTTGAAAGTAAGTTTTCTGATTTCTAGTTCTTTACCTTCTACTACAACTTTATTTATCACAATAAATTCTCTTTTAATTCCTTGTTCGACAATTTGCGTAATAGGCAAGAAGTCTGACTGTAGAATAATCTTTAGATAAATGGTTTCAAAATACCAGTAATCTAGTAAACTGTACCATCCAGAAAAGAAACAGAGTAGTATATTCTAAGACTGGAAACAAATATTCCTTTGTTTATAGTAAAAAAAAGTTCTTAAGAGAGATGAAGGACTCTCCTTTTCAAACATTGTGTATAAATTAGAAACCCAAACTAAATTTCTACTAAACAGCCTTAAAGATCATGATGTTAAGCTCTTCCAAATAACACAGTTATAAAAAGAGTATGAGACTGGAGAAGTGAAGATACTGAATTCTTTAATTTGGTTGATACACCTTATCACTCACATTGTTCAGGAGGTAGATTATGCTCAATTTACAATTTATATTTATACTTGCTAGTCTACTTTTTCTTTTTTGGAAGGTGAGTGGGGATGGTAAGGGTAGATTATTTTTTAAAAACAGACACTGGATCTTTGCCATGCCTAGCGGGTGATGAATCAGCTATATGACAGATCAGATACCTGCCACTCCTCTGAGAAAAGTCCTGTTAGTACAAATGACTAAGCCAAATCTCCTCCTAAGCTTTGGGCAAAGGTGTCTCTTTTTACTGAAAGGAATGCTGATGTTTTGCTCTTCAATTCTGGCATAATGTCAGCAAATCAAGATGTGTAGTTGAGCTGATTTTAAAAAGCCAAGATTTTATTTCACCTTTTAGAATTCAAGGGGTAAAGAACTAAGCAACAGATCTGGCTAGAGAGAGATTGAACCTTACTGAGTTTTATAAATCATGCTAATGCTTTATAAGTAGTTTATGTTCTATAAGTAGGTCTCACTGAATGTAACAGCTATGTTCAAGGTGGTTTTGGTTCACTTAAACTCCACCATATCACATTTTTACATTTCACTCTATCAAATCTCAATACTATCTTAAATGGATAGAACTCTTCTTTTCTTTTTTTTTTAAGATTTTTAAAAATTTTTATTACTTTTTTAAAAAAGATTTTATTTATTTATTTGAGAGACAGAGATCACAAGTAGGCAGAGAGGCAGGCGGGGTGGGTGTGGGAGGGTGGGTAGGAAGCAGGCTCCCTGCTGAGCAGAGACCCCCAATGTGGAGCTCAATCCCAGGACCCTGAGATCATGACCCAAGCTGAAGGCAGAGGCTTAACCCACTGAGCCACCCACGCACCCCTACTTTATTTTATTTTTAAAGATTTTATTTATTTATTTGACCGAGAGAGACACAGTGAGAGAGGGAAAGTGAGAGAGGGAACACAAGCAGAGGCAGTGGGAGAGGTAGATGCAGGCTTCCTGCTGAGCAGGGAGCCCTATGTGGGGCTGGATCCCAGGACCCTGGGATCAGGACCTGAGCTGAAGGCAGACGCTTAACAACTGAGCCACCCAGGTGCCCCTATTTTATTTTTTAAGTAAATTCTACACCCAGCATAGGGCTTGAATTCACCACCCTGAAATCAAGAGTAGCATGTCTACTGACTGAACTAGCCAGGCACTCCCAGAACTCTACTTTTAAAGATATTTACATGACATAAATAGAGAAATTAATCACAAGTAAAGTATTAAATACACTTTAGATTGAATATTGTATTCAGAGGATAATATTACATTTTAGGTTTTTAAGCAATACTGAAGTCCAAAGTGGCAACTTACCTTTCATCTTTGTTTTGCCGTATGCATCCTTCAATAATTTCCTTCACTTCAGGAATTGCTACTTTGTCAAAACTGGCAGGCTTCACCCCCTGAGAAACATGAAAATAGCAGCAGAAACAGATCAATAAAGGCAAGTTCTTTGAACTTTGATTCTGAATTGTCTCTTAAGGTTCTATTAGATTGTCTTTTCACCATCCTGGTTTTTTTCTGATTTGCCTGCAGGAGCTGGTCCACTGCAGGGACAGAGTTGGGTAGTGGCAATTTAGCTCCCATAAGAAAACAAGGAACAGTCAGATAGTGCAGTCACTTACTTCCATGGACTCCACCATATAAGTACAGAAAAACTGAGCCTGTTGTCACTATCTTTCTGCTGTGTTTCAGGTAAAGGAAGTTACTGGCTAAAGAAGTCTAAATGTTCTAAATGGTTAGATCTTTTGTGCAGCCTTGTTCCTTAACACATTAATCAACACAGTATTGAACTACTTTGAATAGTGAATCCATGAATGGGCATGAATTCACATGCTTAGTTTGGCAGGTATTCTATTACCACAGTACTCCAACAAACTCAACAAGTATAGGAGTTAAGGATTTGGACTGGTTTGGCATGATAAAAGAACAAATTGTCTTGTACATATGAAAACATAAAATGAAAAGTGATAGACTCAAATAAAAGAGGATTTCTAATTAATTTCAGAAGAAAACTCAATACCACTATAATATATAATACTATATAGTATTCTAGTAGTATTTTAGAATCTTCATAACATAAATTTTTTGCAAATAAAAATTTCATCAATGTGTGGAAAATATATGTAAGATGTAACAAACAATCTTGAAAGGTGACATGGAGAAAAACATCTCATTTTCTCTACCCACCGTAAGTAACCACATGGATTGATGCAGCTGCACTAATATACTGCCCAAGTAGCACTGTAAGTCTCTAAACACATAAAACACAAGGATTGGGAAATAAGGGAGAGGGACTAGAAAAGTTAGAATATAGTATATAAAGTTTAATCATCTATAGTCTCAGTGATAAGATAGATTAAAACAGAATTAGTGATAATAACTTGGTAAATCATATAACCTCTCATAGACGGAAATGAAATGCATCAAATGGTTAGCACTAAAAAGTCTTTAAGTACTGGAGTTGTGATGGGATAATTCTCATCAATTTTTTAATTGCATTATTCAAAACCCCTGATTTAGAAGATTCTACCTCTATCTCTAGGGCTAACTTTCTACACCAAGAAACTGTCAGTAGGGCTGGCCCTAAATCCATGCATTTAAAAGGTTAGTTTCTTTCTTTTTAAAAAAAGATTTTATTTATTTATTTGTCAGAGTGAGAGAGAGAGAGAGAGAGAGAGCGAGCGAGAGCGAGCACGCATGCATCAAGTCAGAAGAGGGACAAAGGGAGAAGCAGGCTCCCCACTGAGCGGGAATCCCAATGTGGGACCCTGGGATCATGATCTGAGCTGAAGGCAGATGCTTAACTGACTGAGCCATGCAGGCATCCCTTAAAGGTTAGTTTCTAAGTACTGACTAAAAGGTCACAATTTTCTTCAATCTTCTTATTTTTCAAATCCAGCTAAGTTTTCCCAACTGGTCCTTGTCACCATACAATAATTCTAATGAGAACAAGAAAATAATGTTGTTGAAGCTAAAAAGCCGCTTTAATTGAGCAAACTGGTATGGTAGTTCAGACTAAGGCTTGAGAAAATATGAACTGTTTTAAGAAAAAAATGGATGACACAGTCTAAAAGTCCTCTGGTAGTAGAGACACTGGAGATTTTGTGTTTGTTCGTTTTTAATGTTCTTCAACAAACATGTAAAACTGTGTAAAAAGCAAACTTTAAAGATGCTATTTATAAACATAATGTGAAGAGCAATCGAAAATACCTCATATTAAGTCTGCAGAACATTCACTATTGAATGAATTATCTAAAAGAATGTTCTTTGGTAAAACTGGAACACTTATACATATTTGGCCTTTACAGGTAGAGACAACTCAAGTATTACAGGAAAATGGCTAAAGCGAATATAGAATATGATTAGGAGAAATGCTTTTTCTATAAACATATATATTTTAGGGGAATGCAGTTTAGTCTTCTGGCAGTAAGACTACATATTAATAAAACTCACATGCATTGATTATATTAAAAGACTCCTGTTCTGATTTATAGGCATCTTGAAAAGATGATTTCAGATTCCTTGCCTAGCAAATGGGGATAGTATCTATACAACTTATATTCATGGCAGCTAGAATCAGATGTAGTATCTAGATTGAAAGCTCTCTGAATTAAGTTTGCTGATGTAAGGCCACTTTTGAATTCAGAGGCAATCTCCAAGGATCAGAAAGCTTAGGGCTAAAAGGAACAAAAGAATTCTCTTAATGGCTCAGTGGGTTAAGCCACTGCCTTCGGCTCGGGTCATGATCCCAGGGTCCTGGGATCGAGCCCCACATTGGGCTTTCTGCTCTGCAGGTAGCCTGCTTCCTCCTCTCTTTCTGCCTGCCTCTCTGCCTACCTGTGATCTCTGTCAGATAAATAAAGAAAAAATCTTAAAAAAAAAAAGAATCACCAAGATCTATAGTGAACCTACTTTCATCCTTGGTTATCGTTAAAAATAAGTAATACTTAAAAAAAAAAAAAAAGTAATACTTTTGTTAATCCTACCCATGCTAACATATTTACATTCACTGCTCTACAAACAGGAATTTCTACTAGCTGAACAAATGAGCTATATAATGTCATAACAGCAAAACCAGCAACTGTGAAACACATCTACTAGGTCAAGTTGCTTTCCTAACCTATCCAAGACTCAAATATAGAAAATTCCATACCAATGCTATGTAACATTCTGATGGCACTGCCAACTTAAAAAATGTATTTCAGGTACCAAGGGAGCCAATAAAACTGAGATACACCTTACCAGCAGATAGTATTAAAAGATTAATGCAGCTTACTGTTACCCACTTAGATAATGAAAAAGGTAGAAGAAATTTCAGCTACTAGTCAGCTACCATCCAGAAGCCAGGATTATCAAAATATCTGGCTTCTGAATCATTCGAGAAGCAAGAATATATGAAGATTGTATACTGAAAATGACCCTCAAAATGTAAAAATGAGCACGAAACCTCATTAACCCTGAAAGTGATCTACAGAAAAGTTATCTGGGACATATAAGAGAAAGCTGCTTAAAATAAACAAGTACAGGTTTTGATACATTCATCATACTTACAGGCTTCTTATTCTTAAGAAATGAAAGAACTCAATATATTTAAAAATATTTTTGGTAACTGATGATATTTTAAATTAAAAAATGATCTAAAATTACTCTAAAACATGATTTTAAAACATGATTTTAAGCACCAAATGATGAGAAAATATTTGGTAATATAAAATTGTGTCTTAATCTTTTCCCCTTTTAGTTCATATACTTCAACAAAGATGATCAATTTGGAGCCTTTAAAATCCTCCTAATGTCCCCTCTTTCCTTTACTTCCTGATTTGACCCCACCAAGTACTATTCTAGTCCAGTTCTGACCAGTAAAGGCAAATTTTTGCTCACTTATTCTGAAATGAGATTTAAAAACACAAAACAGAAGAAAAAAGAGTACTAAGGTAGATAAGTTAGGCTAATATTTTACACATAAGAAAAATCTGGTTAGAGACATACCCTCTTACCCCATTCTTCTACAGCCAGCAACCCACTGGCTCTAGAAATATTCTTGCTTACTTTTGTAATTCATCGGATCTCTCTTTAGGCATATTATGCTATGTTATGTTTTTTTTGACACGGGAGTAGCATGTTTCTCTGCACTAAACAAAAGTACTTCTTGAGCATCTAATATATATTAATTTACTTTTGAATTTATATAAAATTATGTATTCTCTTAAAACAAAGGCCACTTCTGTGCAATTTTAGAGTATTAAAAAAAAAAGAAAAAAAACAATTGTGGCTCTGTCTAAAGTCACATTAAGAGCTGATATAATTGTTTACAAAATGTTGATCTGAACTAAGAAAAATAAAGAAGACATACATGCATCTTATACACTTAGTTTTTCTTTTAATTCTTATACTTATGGTTTGCCAACTAATCTGCAGGAAAAATAAAAGTGAGTCATAATATAATATTTTCTGTTTCAATATTCTAACTCCTAAGACAGACAGCACTTTTTTTTTTTAAATAAAGATTTTATTTATTTATTTATTTAATACACAGAGAGAGAGAGAGAGAGAGATATAGGCAGAGAGGCAGAGGCAGAGACACAGTGAAAGGGAAAACAAGCAGAGGAAGTGGGAGAGGGAGAAGCAGGCTTCCCGCTGAGCAGGGAACCTGATGCAGGCCTCAATCCCAGACTCCAGGATCAGGACTGAAGTCCAAGGCAGAAGTTTAATGACTGAGCCACTCAGGTGCCCCTGCACCTGCTTCTTAAAAGTTCAGGTTTCAAATGTGTCAGAGTAACATTTGTATTATCACAAAAGTAAAAATTTTCCCAACCATTTAGAATTGAGAAAAGCCTCCTTCCTCCTCATACAAAATGTAGTGAAAGTTAACCACAAAAATTCAAGTATTTTAAAAAACATTCTAAAGTAAACAGTTTAATATTGCTACATATATTACCAAATGGCTATAATATACCTTTTGTACACATTAAAAATTCTTACCCACCTCATTTATACAATCCTTTTGAGGGCAGCAGCAGCAATGAGAATTTACGATGACAAACACTGAGCAAAAGTCTTTCTTTGTAAAATCCATCACAAAAGGCAAAATAGACTTGTATATAGTTAGAGAAAAAGGGGGGGAACGGATAAGATGGAAATTAACAGTAAATTAGCCTACAGCATAAGCAAGGCAGACATCAAAATCAGACTGAAGCATAGTTTCTAGTTTAACACTAGCCATGCTTCTCCAACTCTCAGACATGAGTTTAACTATGCTCAGCCAATAGTTCTAGATTGGCCCTTTAAACAAACCTACATGCTGAATAGCAGGGAAACTGTTCTGCTCCTGCTCCTGCTTTTCCTCCAAAAGCAATGGATCCCAGGACAAGCAAAAAGAGATTTTTACTTGGTCAAAGCTCCACCCATTATGTTCACAGGTTCTGCCTCCTTGACATCAAAACCCACACTAGGAATCTATTTATCGAAACACTCCCTCACCCCTAATCATGTTCAAACTATGCTTTTAAAGGAAAATGGCTCAACAACCAAAATGTAAACTCTGAATATGTAGCCAAAAGAACATTGTTTAAGGAAATCACAATACCAGAGCTGGGTTCTCAGGTCTACTTCTCATATACCAAGTCTGTGTGTGCAACCTGGTTTATCCCTTAAACTCAGATGAAAACTGTGGGTAACAGTTTACCTAAATTACCTAATTTAAATGTTTACCTACTTGAAAAAGAGGTGATATTAAAACCTTACTACTCTCTCATGGTACATTAAAAAAAAAAAAAAAAAACCAGCTGTGAATTAGTAAATAAAATTGGTAAGAATTTACTCTTCTCCCTTCCCTTCTATTGAAAGCCTCACTGTGCATTTATAACAAAAGATATTTGCATTTACCAGGAAGATCTCATGAACCCAAATAACTACTACTTTAGTGATTAAAAAAAGGTTTTTCTTCAAGGCATTAACAAAGAGGACAGAAAAAGCACCTTTAAGTGCACTGTCAGTACGGGTAACAGAATAAAGTCTATCCCTCGTAATGTGGTAAGCTGGAATCCCCATCAAGACAGTGGGTATTAAGGCTTTAATTATTCAATAACAGTAACATAAGATAAGGGCTTAGAAGCTATTTGGTAGGAAGACTTCTACTCTAAAGACTAGAAATAACTATTTTTTTTCTAATGACTACTAATTCTAACAAGCCACCTCAAAGTAGTTGCCATTGATCTCTGGTTCAACATAATTCATCATTACTAAGTAGGTAGTCTAAAACGACAGGTATTGGTAAGAAATACAATAAATGTGGTCCAACATTACTTTTAACTTAAATGTTTGAGTAAGCCTGCTTAGGACCTAGCTAAATGAAAATGAAAGAACTAGAAAACAGGTGATTTGTTGCTTGGCTTTTAAAACTGCTGGGCAAAACATAAAACCACGATGAGATCACTTTTTTTGGATGAAGGCATAATACAGGCACAAATATCTAGATTTATAAAGACCAGTCTTTTCTATATTCAAAATAAGAATTTTCAACATATACAATAAAAATACCATCCGCATACAGACAACAGTTAACACATCTCAGCTCTAAGTCCTCTTTTATTTATTTATTTTTAAAAAATATTTTATTTATTTATTTGACAGACAGAGATCACAAGGAGGCAGAGAGAGAGGAGGAAGCAGGCTCCTTGCTGAGCAGAGAGCCCCATGCATGGCTCGATCCCAGGACCCTGGGATCATGACCTGAGCCGAAAGCAGAGGCTTTAACCCACTGAGCCACCCAGGCGCCCCTCTAATTCCTCTTTAAGTCAGTGTTTTTCTCTACATTTCCTCATTTCTTTCAATGGTACCATCCCTATTTTCATGATTCAGAATAGAAAAATCATTTTTAGATGCTTCTTCTCCCAAAATATTTAAGTACTATTTTTCTCTATGAGCTCCTTAAACAAAAAGCAACTGGTAAAGACTTCTGCTACTAGCATTCCTAACTGTCCCTCCAATAGTCAAAGATCTCTGGCCAGGTAAAATTAGATTTTTACTCATTTCTTTGTTACCTCTCAAAGTCATTGCTTCTTTTAACAATTGTGACCACCAAAGTCCAGTCACCTCTTTAAACTTAACCAATTTAAGATGGGCTTCACTCTTTCCATTCTCTCCATCTCCTATTTGTATTTTATTTTGTGGCCAGCTCAGTCACTGGCTTCATTTAATCAACTAACATTTAGCTATTTCCAGTCACCTGACATCATTTAACTTACACCACACTACTCAAAACTGGTTAAAAGTTCTCCATATCTAAAGATGGCCATGGGATCACAGACCTAGGAAGACTAAGAGTGAGAGCTCCTACTTGTTCAAATGAGACAATTTTCGGCCCAGAGAGATTAATGCCATGTTAAAGCTAGAATTAACTAATTAATTCAACTGGCATCTGTGGAGTAACACATCTACCCTACTCTAGTCATTATTAGATACCTGCCAGATACACTGTATTATCTTCAGAACCTAGAATAAAACAGTCTGTTTCTGTGGGTAAGGGCCTCATCAACGGTAAAGTGAAACTAGAGACCATGCCTAGCTCAATGTTACTTCAGTTCACGTAACAGTCCTCCTTTATTTCCTTAATCTGGTGTGAAAAACCCTCACAATCCAACTTCCCACCTTCTCTACTCTATTTGACTGGACTTATAGTCAGTTACTTTTTCACCAAGTACTTAGTGCACATTTTCACTGACAAGAATACTCTTCCTACTCCTCCCTTTTTTAGCCAACTGAGTTCTACACTTCTTTTAAGGTATACCACAAATCATATATAATGAGAAGGCAGCAACTACAAAGCATCTATATATGAATCTTTTGGCATGTTAGTTATTTATAAAATACCAGGAAACCCATTATTGCTATAATGTACTTAAATATAGAAACCATCTCTCTCTATATAGACTATATATCTATTTTATTCTATAGTCTAATGCCTTATGAATTATAGACCAACATTCAGTGAGTATAAAAAACCCCAGCTTTTTGAGAAATTCTGAAATAAGAATTTTACAACTGTTCCTTAGTACCTAAAACATTAACAATGATGATCAGAACTGTTTGGTTTAAGATTAACAGATGGATTAAGAACCTTTAAAATTAATCAAATCACAGAAAAATGGGGCGCCTGGGTGGCTCAGTGGGTTAAGCCTCTGCCTTCGGCTCAGTTCATGATCTCAGGGTCCTGGGATCGAGGGCCACATCGGGCTCTCTGCTCAGCGGGGAGTCCACTTCTCCCTCTCTCTGCCTGCCTTTCTGCCTACTTGTGATCTCTCTCTCTATTTCAAATAAATAAAAAAGATCTTAAAAAAAAATCACAGAAAAATGGAATGCCTCTGAAAATCATGCAAAATGCTCCTTAGAGCCCATGATGCACAAAGTTTTTTTTTTACATGTATAATTTAAATTTATTGGATGATAACAGGAATAAAATTTATAAAGGAACCATTTTTCAGCTAATCCCAGTGGATTTAGAACTCTGGGATCGCATAAAAAATTCCAGCTGCTAAAGAAAAAAATACAAAGTTTCCCTCAATTTTTCAAACACGATCTAATCAGGAATCAGCCTCACTTGTTTCTATTAAAAAAAAAAAAAAATGGAGTGAACTGTAATCTGTTATATAAAAAACTAAAAGGAATTTCACCCTAACTGCTTTAATTCTGTTTTTCCCAGACAGAATGTTCAAACCTTGCAATCCAATGGCTAATAGAATCAGTGACAAAGTCAAATTACACAAACAAAGTAATTAAAAATCCCCATTATTTCTAACTTGGTTGTTATGAGGCTGGATTCGGCCAGATTCTTATTGGTATGAACCATTAGTTTACAGGAATTTGAGCACACCTTATGATCCCATTGGAAAACAAACCTCTTCAAACTCTATACCAAATCTAGCTAGTTCAATCAAAGGAAATTAGTTTACCTCATGATTCCCCAAGGCTCATTACTCTCTGGATACATGAAAGCTTGTGTGTGGCTCCAACCTAAAGTGTACTATCCTTCATATAAAAAATTGATGCCATTGCTTACTGTAGTTTCTATTCTTTTAATAGCAGACAAAAATTGTGCTAAGGACATTACTACTCTTACTCGGATTTTCTCATTACCAATGGCAGATTTTCAAGATAACTGAAGTTTTTCTCCTTTAAACAGGGATCATGAGCCCTCTCTATTGGGCTCAAACCTGTAATAACAGCCTTATGCTGCCTGTGTACCCTAATTTTTTTATGCTCAGATTTTTTTCCCATTGAGGTCTAAAAAAAATTTTAAAAAGCAAAAACAGGCCAAGAAAAAATATTAAGGTTTGCATTAATGTCATGCTAGATATGCTTGATTTCTGACACTACCATCAGCACACTACTGCTATTATTATTACTACTATTTCTCCTTCATGTCCTTGGGACAAAACCCTTAACTTCTGATTCTATTATCTGTGAAATGAAGATATTATCTACTTACCAGGAAAAAAATAAGATAGTATATGTAAAGCACTTTCCAAGGTTACTGGCAAGAAGCAAGATTAAAAATAAACATTAGCTCATTCATTCTGTTCTAAAACTTGACTTATTTTAAGTTCATTAAACACATTTTAATAACTGCAAATTACTAAATGTCACTGGATAAAGAATGGACCAAGAGACAACTTAATACACTACTAAGCATGTCATAATGATGTTAATGCTAACAACAGCAATACCTACTAAGTACGGATTGATTAACTGTATGTGAGGCACGTGTCTATGTTCTACATACATTTCTCATTTAATCTTCATAAACCCCTTAGGTTCAGAGAAGTTAAATAACTTACTCAAGGTATCACAACTAGGAAATGACATGGCTGGGATTTAAACTTAAGGAGACACAACTCCAGAGACCTCCATAGGCAATGTAAAATTGGCTTTCACTCTCTACAATTCTGTATACATTTCAAAAAATCTGAGCTCTATGACCGGTCAGTCTCTAAACACTAGGAATAGAGCAAAGAACAAGACAAATAAAACCCCCAACCCACAGAATATGTATTCTAATTGGGGTTTTAGATGAATGCTGTAAGGCTGTGATAAAAGCCATAAAGAAGGGGTGCCTGGGTGGCTCAGTGGGTTAAGCCTCTGCCTTCAGCTCAGGTCATGATCTCGGGGTCCTGAGATTGAGTCCCGCATCGGGCTATGCTCCGCAGGAAGCCTGCTTCCTCCTCTCTCTCTCTCTGCCTGCCTCTCTGCCTACTTGTGATCTCTGTCAGATAAATAAATAAATTCTTTAAAAAAAAAAAAGCCATAAGGAAAATAATAAAAGGAACAGAAATAAAGTGTGTATGCACTGAAAAATATTTTAGAGAGGTAGGCAAGGAAAGCCTCTCTGAGAAAGTAACATTTCAGGTACAGACCTGAAAAAACTGCATGTACAGACAATGACATGAAACAATTTATTATCAGTGCACTATAGAACATAATTGTTAAGCCACAGTGTACATTTACCCCCTCCAAATCAGCACTTACACAGACAGGTTTAAATAACTTTAGATCACAGATTGACACTGTAATTGACCTGGATTCAGTATAGTATTTTGATATGAGCAAAGCATATAGATTCATACAGTATTTTGATATGGGCACAGGATCTGGGATCAGATAACAGAAATAACAGAATGCTCTCTCATCTTCTAGATATGTAATCTTGGGCTAGCCTTCTTGGGCTTCAGACCTTTATTTATAAAACGTTGATAAGAGTAGCAATTACTCACTTCCCACTCCAGGTTGTTGGAAGAGTTGCAAAGTGTTTTATGCAAGGTCTGGTACAAAAGGATGTTTATTTATTAATATTTACATTGCTATCACACATATTTGTATGACAGTGCACCACTGCAGGATCCGACATGTAGTAGTGGACTGATCTACAGAGGAAAAAAGAAACCTGTTCTTGAAGGGCTCAGTTCTAATGAGGGGACAACAGTTAGTATCAAATAATAATTATTATTTTAATAAAACAGAGGTAGAATATGATGGGAACATAGAAGAATGATATTGGCATGACTTTCTTCCAAGAATGCTAAAATATTTCTGATAAAAAGTGCCAGGGCGCTGAAGCTACTGGTAATTACTTCATATAAAATTTGTCTCACCACCTCTGTGACAGGGGGGCCAATAAAGTTCTCAACTTACTTTTCCAGGAATACTGTCTTTGACCCTCTAAAGGAGATCAAATACGCTACTTCCTTATGCCTATAAAATCCATCTGCTTTAGTGTAATTACTACTTCAATGTTTACTGATTACTAATAGGGTATACATAGTAGATCTGGGATGGAAACCAGAAATATGGAGCGATAAGGGCACTGTATGGTAGTAGTGGTAAGGGAATGACAGGGTGGGGGGAATTTGCATTAGGGAGGCCTATGATCTCTCAATAGATAACCAAGCACGCTTCCTTTATAAATGTGTAATAGTTAGGCAGGGATGCTAACATTTACTTAAAAAAAAAAAAAAAATTAGTTAAATTTATATCCAGGGCAGACTCAAGATGGATTTCATCACAACAGTCATCACTAACTGTTTACATAATTACATAAATCATTGTATAAGCTAGGGATTTACTTCAATCCTCCATGTTTATCTTAGCACCCAAAACATGAGAAAACCTTTAGAAAACTAAAAAAGGACACAGCCATTTTTAATTCTTGGCTGGAAGCCAGAATTAATTGGAAGCCAGAAGATGGGGATGGAGGTTGGTGAAATCAAGACATTTCCCAGATAAGAAATATAATGACTGATAGGACAGGATAAGGGACTATAGATAATACAGAGCTAAATTTTCAGAGCTGAGAGGAAAATAAAGAGCGAGCATGGGTGCGTTCTAGAGTGGGGGATGGGGACAGGAAGAGGGAAAGAGAGAATCTTCAGTGGGCTCCATGCTAGAGTTCAATCCAATGGACCTTGAAATCATGACTTGAGCCAAAATCAAGAGTCACAGCCAAAATCAAGAGTCACACGCTTAACTGAGTCATGCAGAAGTCCCTAGAAACTAAGGAGTCTAAAAGTTCCAACTGATTTAAAGAACTCCTCAAGCTTTTTATTCCATCTTTCCTACAGCTTGACTTATTTTTTTGCTTTTAAAAAAGCAATTCCTTAAAAAAAAAAAAAAAGCAATTCCTAAATAAGTCAGAAAAAAATGCAATTAAATAGGGTAAAATTTCTAAATCAGTCTGGTTACTTATAATGCTAGTAAAAAGGTCTCAAGAATGACAGAATAATAATTTTCAGTTAACGTTTTGGTATTATATTATTTAGTCTATGGTACACATAATTAGAAAGGATCTGAGCTGATCAGTTTCCACTCACACTTCTCAAACTTCAGTGTACACATGAATCATCTTTGGATATCGTAAAATGCCAGGTTTTGATCTGATTTGTCTGGGAGGGGGTTGAAATTTTACATTTTCAACAAGTGCCCTAGGATACCAAATCTGCTCGTCTGGGAACTACACTTTGCATAGCAAAGATCTAATCAGAGACTCTCAGTGTATAGTATTCAAAACTCTATCAGAGATCTATGAGGTATCTCTTTTCCAATGACATATCTGCATTAGGCCAGATTTTCTTTATACATTTCAACCAAATAAAAAATATTGTAATTGATTTCATACAGAAACAGATACAAGAACCCAACTGTCTTCTTTCTGACCAGACATTAAAGACAGTTGCAAAAATGTAAAAATGCTATTCTTTTCACTAAATCTTTAAAATTAGTTTTGGAAAAAATCATATTTTGCAAAAATGCTATTGATGTCAATATATATTGAGCTTTTTATATCATTAATCAATACATTATAAAATTTGGTGTTAATTTCTAATATGGTAAAATAGATATAACACAAATGAAAGCTCTTTGGGGTCTTCAGTAATTTTTATGAGTATAAAAGGGTCCTGATAAAAAAAAGTCTGACAGCCACTGAACTAAATCATTCAAGTCTGGTAGCTGCTATCTTAATCTCCTCAAAAGTTTTTTTTTTTTTTCCAAGATTTTATTTATTTATTTGTCAGAGAGAGAGGGAGAGCAAGCGAGCACAGGCAGACAGAATGGCAGGCAGAGGCAGAGGGAGAAGCAGGCTCCCCGCCGAGCAAGGAGCCCGATGTGGGACTCGATCCCAGGACACTGGGACCATGACCTGAGCCGAAGGCAGCCGCTTAACCAACTGAGCCATCCAGGCGTCCCTCCTCAAAAGATTTTAATGGATAGAATCTCAAACCTCTGCAGGCCTTTGTAATGTTGTATAATCTTTTCAAGTTCTTTATCATGAATTATGATTTTTCTTCCTTTTTATTTAGTCTCCTCTAGGTTAAAGAAAACAATTGCTGAGCTCCTTCCTCTTTTAATTAGCATGTTAAGTCCCTTCACTCAAGAAATCTAAAGGAACAGGTATCCTTGCTTTTTGAAAGTTTGTATTATGCCACTTTGCTTTTATGAAAGACCTACATTAGTACCTGTTTTCACTAACCGAAAGAAAACCAAAGAGAACTTTTGCTTTTATGAAAAAGGGCAAAAAGTGAAAACAGAATTCAGGGCTTATTTTGCAGTGAGCCAGTAAAGACACAGTACATACCCCGAGCAGCAAGAATGGCAATGCCAAGCTCCGTCCCCTGGGAGCTACATTCAGCATCAAGATACTATAGCTCTGAATTGTGCCTATGAACACCTGTGCTTTATCTTGACTTATTTTATGTGTTTTTTAGCAAGATATGTCCTAAGGTATTAGAAAAAAGCCTAAGAGTGGTTATTTTCAGGGTTTGAGAGTACTCAAAATATTTTAATATAAATTCTTTCACTTTATGCCTTTGCAACTAATAAAAGATTGCACAGGAATGCTCTGCTTATGGATAGTGAAGGAAACCTATAGCTCTTAAAAGTGAAAATGATGGGTCTCAATCAGAAAGGTCTCATGAATCAGGAACTGCCTGAAACATTTGAGTTTTTTTTTTTTTTTTTTTTAAGATTTCATCATTTATTTGAGAGAGAGACAGAGTGTAAGAGAGCACAAACTGTGGAGCGGGAAAAGCAGGCTGCTCATCGAACAGGGTAACTGATGTGGGGCTCAATCCCAGGATCCTGGGATAGTGATGTAAGCCAAAGGCAGCCACCCAACCGGCTGGAAACATTTGAGGTATTAATAAGTGAAATTATGATCTGGTTTTCCCTATGAAATCTCAGAAAAGAAAGTGCAAGTGATCACAGTGTTAAAAATAATGGTGAAATACTTCAACAAAATACAGACCTAGCCTCGTAACGGAAAGAGTTACTTATAAAATAGTTGTTTAGAAATTACAACTATGAGGGGTGCCTGGATGGCACAGTTGGTTAGCATCCAACTCTTGGTTTTAGCTCAGGCTGTGATCTGATGGTCCTGGGATGAGCCCTCCGTTCAGCTCCACACTCAGCACAGAGTCTGCCTGAAAGTCTATCTCCTTCTGCCCCTCCTGTTCATGCTCTCTAAAATAAATAAATAAATATTTTTAAAAATTTACAAATAAGAGATTTGAGAATCAATGGAAAAGTATGTGTATAGATGGCTTTCTTGAATATACTTCATATCCTGGAATTTTGATTTTTTCTAATTATTAAAGTCATTGTTTCCAGCTCTACTTGTATCAAATAGTTTTACTCATCCTATAATATGTATTGCTTTTATATGTGTATCAGCTTCTACTTGTTATGATTCAATTTCATTTTAGGATAATTTTGTTAATACTTCAAAGGTGGCCTTATGTTTCATTCGTCTTTTGCAAGGTAAATTCAAACTTCCAAACTTACACAATGTCTGACTGCCTATATTTGGGATTCCTTAAGTTAACAATCATTTATTCTCAAAATATTACTAAGTGCCTACAATGTTCCATATGCTATGCTATCAACAGAATACGTATAAACAAAGACTTGATAAATCAGACTCTGGGACATTATTTATGTCTTTTAAGACATTATACATTTCATCCTTTCGGTTCCTAGTCCCTCTCCAGAAGGGACGGTAGCTATAGGTTCAAACGGTTTAACAAAGAGAAAAGGAGGAAGAAATAAAATTTGTTGAACATAACAAATGTGGTATAGTTATACAATGGAATATTATTCAGTCATAAGAAAAGATGAAATGCTGATGAAAAGAATGAAATACATGCTACAACATGGGTAAACCCTGAAAACACTAAGCTAATGTTTTCAAAGCATAATACAAAAGACCTAACAGAAAATGTGTAACACAAAAGGTCATATATCATATGATTCCATTTGTAAGAAATGTCTACAACAGGCAAATCAAATCCAGAGACATAAAGCAGATTAGCGGTTGACAGGGCCTCAGTGGTAGGGGGAATGGAGAGTGACTGCCAAGAGGTACAGAATTTCTTTTTGGGGGTGATAGGTTCAATATGAATATATTAAAAAACTGAATTGTACATCTTAAACTATTTCAGTGATAAATTTATGGTATGTGAATTTTTTCCTTTTTTTTCTTTTTTTAAAGATTTTATTTATTTATTTGACAGAGATGACAAGTAGTCAGAGAGGCAGGCAGAAGTGGGGGGGAAGCAGGCTCCACTCTGAGCAGAGAGCCCGATGCTCTCTGGGACCCTGGGATCCCAGGACCCTGGGATCACGACCTGAGCTGAAGGTGGAGGCTTTAACCCACTGAGCCACCCAGGCACCCTGGTATGTGAATTTTTTCTTAAAACATGAAAAACTGAAAACAGGCTACATACTATACTATGAATATGGAACTATACTATACTAAGAATATGGAAAAGTGGTATTGGTCTTTTTCAGTTCTATTACATTAACATGAAAAACTCTCATTTAAGAAGGGGATTTTGAGCTTGGATCTGCATCTGAAAAAAAAGATACATTTGTGAGGGGTGTCTGGGTGGCTTAGTCATGATCCCTTGAGACATTTTCAATATCAACCTTGATTTAGAGAAATAATAAGTAAGTTAATTTGCAAGATTAATCAGAGAGACTTGTCACTAAATAAGAGACAGCCCAGTCAATACCCATTTCGAGTCTCTAACAACAGGTTACAAAACAGCAGAGCCATTTTCTGCTGGTACATAACAAAATTTACCCCCTTTTCAAAAGAGAAATATTGTAAGATCAACAAAGGAGGCTGGTATGTTAAGAGTGCTTAAATACATGGTTATCTAATGTGTATTTCATCTACCCAGTCTGTTTGATATAAGAAAAAAACATTCAGGGACACCTGGGTGGCTCAGCTGGGTAAGCATCTGCCTTCAGCTCAGGTCATGATCCCAGGGTCCTGGGATTGAACCCCACGCCGTCGGGCTCCATGCTTAGTGGGAAGCGTGCTTCTCCCTTCCCCACGCCTCCTGCTTGTGTTCCCTCTCTCGCTTTGTCTCTCTCTCAAATAAATAAATAAAATCTTCTAAAAAAAAATTTGTTGGATGAACGCATAAACTATTATGGGTTGAATTCTTGCCCTCCCAAAAGATACGTTAAAATTCCAACCCTCAGTATCTCAGAATCTGACCTTATTTGAAAACAGATCATTGTGATTACAGGTACAACCCCAGAGTGGGGTGGGCCCTTAATACACTCTGACTGGTGTCCTTCTAAGAAGAGAAGACACAGACAGAAGAGGAAGGACCACCATGTGAGACAGACACTGAAGTGCTGCAGATGCAAGCCAAGAAATGCTAAGGATTGCTAGCTAACCATCAGAAGGTAAGAGGCAACAAAAAAAGTACTTCCCTCCACGTGTCAGAGAGCATGACCTTGCTATAACCTTGATTTTGGACCTCTGGCCTCAGAATTGTGAGACAATAAATTTCTGCCGGTTTAAACCATCCAGTTTGTGGCCCTTTGTTATAACAACTCCCTATGCTCAAATACTTGGTGAACCAATTTATACTTCAGGTGTATACAGTTTCCTGTGTCTCCCAAATCTCAACTCTTCCTTGAAAGTTAGCTAAAAAAAATTAATATGTGTGGATGTGGTAATGTAATATGATAAAACAGATGACTAAATTCACATATTTGAATTCAAAAAAGGATCTGACAGGACCCTATCAAAACAAGTGGGTCAAAAATTTAAAAGATTAACTAAAAAAAAGTAGGTGGTTCAAATTTGTTTTAGTGTAGTATTTTGTCAACTAGTCTGTCATTTCTAGCAAAATCGGGAGCGTTAATGAAAGGAAATAAAATCCCAGGCAATTTTTTTAAAAAGGGCAAATTACCCTTAGGAAATGTAACAAATATATATACATACATACATACATACATACATGTAATTCACTTATAAAATTACTTATTATTCCTATAGTTAATTTTTTAAAAAAAGATTTCATTTATTTATTTGACAGAGAGACAGATCATAAGTAGGTGGGGGGTAGGGTGGGGTGGGAAGCAGGCTCCCCGCTGAGCAGAGAGCCTGATGTGGGGTTTGATCCCAGGACCCTGAGATCATGACCTGAGCTGAAGGCAGAGGCTTAACCCACTGAGCCACCCAGGCCCCCCGATAGTTAATTTTTAAAACTAAACTCTTATTGGTTATTTCACTGAAAAAGTTGAGAACTATGTGTTTATCTTCTCTTATACAGATTGTGTAATTATCGTGGGGGGGGGGATATGACATATCAAGATATAGGTCTCTTTTTTCACATTAGAAAATTCCCAGAAACCAACCACTACCCAGTCTTTTGTTTTTTCAACTTTATCCCTAAATTCTGTTCATTAAACTAAGAGTCAGCCTTTTTTAAAAAAATTCTTTCTCACAAGTAAAGCATATACCCATACTTGCCAACCCTTATGTTTTTTTTAAGAACTATATTTGCAGATTCAATTATCTTGTATATAGAAAATCCTAAGGAATCTACTAAAAAACTATTATAAATTCAAGTAAGTTTGTCAGTTTCAAAACCAGCATGCAAAAATTAATAGTATTTGTAATGTACAATCAAAAATTGAAATAAAAAACTCAATTCCATTTATAATAGAATCCCCCCCAAAATACATTATTCAGGAATAAACGTAATAAAAAAAGTAGAAGACTTATACTCTGAAAACTACAAAACACCACAGAAAGAAATTACAAAAGATCTAAGTAAATGGAAAAACATCCCATGTTCATGAACTAGAAGACTCGGGATGGTTGTCATGTGTCCAAATTCATCTACAGATTCAATGCCATATGTACCAGGATCCCAGCTGAACTACAAAAATTGACAAGCTGACTCTAAAATTTATATAGAGTTGCAAAGGACCAAGAAGAGCCAAAACCTGAAGAATAAATAGAAGACCTCACACTTAACGAATTCAAAACTTACTACAAAGCAAGACATACAGAACCATAGAACAGAATTGAGGGTCCAGGAGTAACTTCATGTGCCTATGGTCAACTGCTTCTCAGCAAGGGTGAAATCATTCAATGGAGAAATAATAGTCTTTTCAACAAAGGGTAGTGGGACAGTTGGATAGTTGTCATAAGCAAAAGAATCAAGTTAAAACCCTTACCTCACACCACATACAAAAATTATCTCAAAATGAAACAGAGATCTAATTATAAGAACTAAAACTATAAAACTCCTAGAAGAAAACACATGGGGTAAACGTTCATGACTTGAGGTTTGGAAATGGATTCTTAGATATGACACCAAAAGCATGAGAACAATAAAACATACCATACATTAAACTCGGCCTCATCAAAATGAGAAACTTTTGTGTCCTAAAGGGCACTAGTAATATAATGACACTATTAAGAAATTACAACTGGGGTGTCTGGGGTGGCTTAATCAGTTAAGTGTCTGACTCTTTATTTCGGCTCAGGTCATGATCTCAGGGTCAAGAGAATGAGCCCTGCGTCGGGCTCTGCACTCAGTATGGAGTGTATTTGAGATTCTTTGATTCTTTCTGCCCTTCCCCCTGGCTCTCTCTCTCAAATAAATAAATAAATCTTTAAAAAAAAATTATTCAACTGACAGAATGGGAGTAAATAATTGGAAATCATCTATCTCATAAAGGATTTCTATCCAGAATATATGAAGAACTCATACAGCTCAGTAATAAAAAGAAAAATAACCCAATTAAAAACCAAGTAAAGGATCTGAATAGTCATTTTTCCAAAGGAGAAAAGACATACAGTTAATAAGCTTTTATCAGCATCCTGTAATTAGAAATATTTGCTTACACATTTATCTTCTATATTGGAGCTAGTTTTCTGAAGACAGAGAATATATATGTTATTCATATTTAATTATTTGATGTCAGGCTCTGAACTTGGTATGTAGCATGTATTTGCATGTGAGACTTATTTTTATATTTGGGATAGTGCTAAAGGTAAAGAAAGAATTAAACAGAAATACTTTGTAGAGATAAGGCTACAAATCTTAAAGAAGAATATAAAGCAGTAAAAATAAACAGCAAGCAACTACATATAGTGCTTATTGTATACTAAGCACCATTTTAAATGCTTTATATTAATTCAATTTTTGAACTCCTAAGTAAAATCATCAATTACAAATAAAATGTTATGATTGAGATCAGTTGAGAAGCCTGGAAAAGGTGAAAATCCTTATGTAGTGAAACCCATCAGATAAAATTTTGTCGGGGAAGTCTGTTAAATCCAGTATAAAAACTGACTGGATAGCAAAAAAGCATGCATACAAGGTAAATAGCATGTACAAATGGAGAGGAAAAAAGGAAAGGATGTGGCAGATGTGCAAGATAATAAAGAGGACTGGCAGGGCGCCTGGGTGGCTCAGCGTGTTAAAGCCTCTGCCTTCGGCTCCGGCCATGATGCCAGGGATTGCTGGGATTGAGCCCCACAACGGGCTCTCTTCTAAGAGCAGAAGCCTGCTTCTCCCAGTACCCGCCTGCCTCTCTGCCTACTTGTGATCTATGTCTGTCAAATAAATAAATAAAATCTTAAAATAAAAATAAAAAATAAAAAAATAAAGAAGACTGGCTTGACTAAAAAAGGTGTTTAGACAAAGATGAAGAAGAGCGAAGATTATAGTAAGAATTTGTATACCCTTTCATAAGCAACCTGGTATCATAAAAGCTTCTTATACCAAAAAGAAATAGCAAGGAAATTCAACTAGTTCAAGTGGAGTAGAAAAACAAGTTCATAATGTTAACTACTTCAGGATGGCAGTGTAAGGTGTGAATTAAGTAAGATGTGAAATCAGAGTTCTGACAGGGGGAATGAAGAAGGACTATATCTAAGAGTTATTCTGAACCAAGAACCTGATAAATAGGATCTGGTGAATAGAAAAACAAGGAATCGAATATACTTCTTGAGGTTTCAAGATTTCTAAATAAAATGCGGGGAGGATTTATTTATTTATTTTCTAGATAAAACACAGGGGTATTCATTCTAGTGACTGTCCCATCCTACTCCCCAAAGAAAAAAGGGATAATGTAAATTATTAGGCACTGGGGGAAAACTGGGGAATACTGAACTTTGGGATATAGATATAGAACTCAGATATCTAAGAAGCAAAGCAGATGAACTTTCTAAGGGCAAAGTACAATAGTGATTAGGATACTCATCAGAATTATCTGAAGGCTAAACAAACTACACTTACTACATTTCTCTTGCCCTCGCCCAGCCTGAGAAAAAGAAAGTAGGGGGCAACAGCTGTAGATTAAGAGACATACAATAAAGTACCTTCTGTGGACCCTGATAGGTCCTATTTTGAACACTGACTGTAAACAGACATCTCTGAAACAATGGGAGAAATATCCTAATAGGTGAGGGTATTCAGATGATCCAGAAATTACTGTTATGCCTTAAACCCTTGTGGTTACTTATAAATGATTTAATAAATTCATAAATCAATTTTAAACCACTTAGGGAAAGGTCTGTGAACAAAGCAACCTGAGTAAGAGCATTATTTTTAATTCAGATAATATGTTTTATGGTCGGAAGGAATGAGAACTTAGAAGAATCAATTAGGGCTTGAACAGTAGTAGTAAGAGTATTTTTAAACATAATATATCTCAAAATAAAGCTTTAAATGTATGCAAGGAGAATCCAGAATATACTGGTACTTCTTTGATCTTTATTTTTGCTCTCACTAAATCAGAAGCAATAAAATCTCTCAACTCCTTCTTCCCCCAGCGACTGAGTATGCGTTCTACTATTGCTCCCTTTTGCATGGTTCAATGATATCCAGCTTGGCATTCCTTTTTTTTGGTGTGACTTAAGCTCACTAATCAATCAGGGTAAGACTTACACTGGTCACTCGACGGTAGATCTGAGCAGCATTTTGGCATTCTGAGTACGGATATTCAGATGTGGCCATCTCAAGCATGCACATCCCAAAAGCATAAACGTCAACAGATTCATCATATTTTTCCTCATACATCTCAGGGGCCATGAACTCTGGGGTACCTTAAATTAAAAGAACAATTTAGACTCAATGTGAGCAGAGGCTACAGATGTTACTCACCTGGGGGAGAAGCAGAGGGGTTAACCTGTGAGATAGAAGCAAGTGGAAGGGAGGGAAGAGAAGAGAGAAGAGTGGTGGGGGCAGGGAAGAGGAAGAAAATCTTAGTATCTTCCACCAAGTATGTCAGAACTTCTGCTGCATGGCCTTCATAAAAGAAACCAGGACAGGGTCAAGTGTTTATTTATTTACTGTTTCAAATGGATTACTGTTATACAATGTCAAAATAGAAACTTTGATAATAGAAAAACTGATATAATTCATAATGAAAACAAATGGAAGGAAAAGTAAGAGACTAGCAAGAAATAAAGAGGATACAATGGTATCTGCCAGTAAGACAAGATAGGTTAAAAAAGATCAAAATACTTGCCTGCCCCCTGCTGTACGGTAGTTGTAAGGTTAGTATTTATAGCTAGTCTTTGGCCATTAATTCCACCTGATCAGTTTCACTTTTAAGGAGGACTTGCAGTGAAAAATCCAACATTCAATATGTTTTTTAAAAGGAAAAAAAAAAAAAAAAAGTGTAATGGTCTATAAAGGCCACTCACCAGAAGCCTTTCTTTACATACTTACCATACCACCTGCAGTACACAAATAAGTCTACTGCAGATAACAAGAAATACAGTGAAGGACATCTTACAGATCTTACAGACAAAAAACAAATACACATAAATGAAGAACTCAAATACAGACTGAGTTACAAGCAGTATGTGATCCCACAGACCAGGCTCTCCAATGGTTCCAAAGAAATTAAGTCTGGATACCTCAAACTGTAGGACATTTCCAAGAACAGGCTTACATAGCATGGTTTAAGCAAAAAAAAGAGGTGGGGGGACCTCTCTTGGGTTAGAGATTTTTTTTTTTTTAAAGATTTAATTTATTTATTTGACAGAAATCACAAGTAGGCAGAGAGAGAGAGGAGGAAGCTGACTCCCTGCTGAGGAGAGAGCCCGATGTGGGACTCGATCCCAGGACCCCGAGATCATGACCCGAGCCGAAGGCAGCGGCTTAACCCACTGAGCCACCCAGGCGCCCAGGTTAGAGATTTTTAAGGAGTCAAAGACAATCAAAGAAATGTTTCCTTTTCCTGTAAGGAAGGCAAAAAGGAAATTCAGCTTTAAATAACTCTTTCCCAATTCTTCTTGTTAATCTATTTTAAGAAAATCTAAAAATAGCATTCCAAATCCAAGTCACATAATATTCTATGGAGGACACTATTTTAGAAGAATGTACAAATTACTGGTGTTTTATGGTTTTCTCTTAATACATGAAATTCTAGCACACTTAAAAATTAATGGTTTCCTTGCTGACATCAACTTGGGCGGGGGGAGAACAGAATATCCCCAAAGATTTCAAATTTTCAAAGTGTCATATCCTCTTCAGAGAGTGAAAGCTTATCAAAATAAGCATTAAATTATTTTTCTAGCTGCAACTCTATAACATATAGTTGAAAGTCTGAAAGGATAGTCTTGTTCTTTAGATCACTGATTCTAAACAAGGGGTGATTTTGTTACCCAGGGACATTTAGTCCAGAGACATTTTTGGCTATAACAACTGTGGGGGGGCTGGAAAGGGGATGTGCTCCTGGCATCTAAATCATCTTATAATGCACTAGAAAGCCCTTACAACAAAGAACTATCCAAATGTAAAATAACACTAGGGTTGAAAAGCTCTGCTTCAGATACATCTTCTGAAGAGTAGGAGTAAGAAAAGTTAAAACCAAGTACTCAGAATAAACTCATTTTCACATTTTAAAATAAAGTCTTAATAGGTAGATACTTTTGAATACATATAACCTAACACTTTTTTAGAAAGTAAACTACATATAAATTCAATTTCTTTCATAAGAAAGTAACTCTATATTTATTATATAATAATTATTATACATTACTTATATAATTATATAAATAACTACATAATTAATACATATAAACGGAATGACCCAGTAAGATTGATAGTGACATAAGATTTTGTCAACAAAATTCCCTTTACTTCTCTTCACATAACTTTATGAAACAGTTAGTCTTCCAGATGATTCCAGAAGCATATAGGGAACTCCACATCTCGTAAGTAAAACTGATCACTTCCTGAGTTCCAGCTAGGAATTTTTGAAGGCTTATTTCACATAATGAAAATTCTAACAGGGTCAGGTATCAAAATAAAAGGAATATCAGAAAACCAGTTAGGATGCAAGGTACACCTGAAACATACCTATCACACTCTTGGCAAAAGAAGCTCGCTTCAGGGTTGCCAGACCTAGGTCTCCAATCTTGACTGAGCCTGTAGGGCCAGTGATAAAGATGTTGTCACACTTAAGATCTCGGTGAATAATAGGTGGAGTTCGAGTATGAAGAAACTGAAGTCCTTTAAGGATTTGACGGCACCAGCTTCTTAGAACTTTGATCTTCATCACCTTAAACCTTTTCAGGTACCTAGAAAAGGCAAAGTACACCAAACAGGTTATCAATGATATGAGTTTACTGCTTTGAAGAATTCCATTAAATTCTAGCATATCTGAGATGGGAATATCAAATTTACAATATTAAGATTCAGGAACCTTAAAAGTTAGTGACACTTTTAACAAGGCTAAAGAGGAAAGAATAACAAGTGGTTGGTAAATGAATTCTAATAACAAAACACAAAAAACGAATTCCTTAAAACTGGATCACTACTAAAATAGAAGTTAAGAGACAGAAAAATAAACAACAAAAATTTTTAAAAAGTAAAGGCGTAGATTTTGACTTCTGGTAAATGGTGAAGTAATTCTTACTGGACACAGATATAATTATAAACTATAGTAAAAAAATATAAAAACAACCACTTCAAGGCTCTTGAGAGCAATCAAAATTAGGCATGAATTGAAAGGGAGCTCACATGAGGGAAAAAGGAAGCACTGCTTGAGCTTCCTATTTTCTAAATCTTTTCAGTTAGGAAAGGCTCTAGCCTGAATGTACAGATCAGCTCAAGTCTAAATAGAAGCTTGTTAGCCTTATTAGCTGAGAAACAGAAAAAGTTCAAGAAGACCACAGCAGCTAGAACAGTGCTGTCCAAAAGAACTTTCTATAGTGACAGTCTGTTCAATATAGTATTCACTATAGAAAAATAAATTAAAATTTAAAATTCCATTTTTCAGCTGCATCAGCCACATTTTAAATGTTTAACAGCCACATATATCAAGTGGCTACCATTTTGGATTATACAAATTATAAAACATTTCCATCACCACAGAGAGTTCTAGTGGACAGCAGAGATCTAGAAAGTAAAGGAGGGAAATCCCAGAAGGGTGGTAGAGAAGGGGAGTCCCAAATCCTGAATAGTCATATTCTGCCCAAATCTCTTTTAAAATAATAAAAATGTTCTATACCTTAATCGGATTTTGGTTACTTGAGTGAATATGCCTTTGTCAAAACTCATAGAACGATACCATTACGACTAACTACACTTTTCATTGTATTTAAATTTTACTGTAAGGAAAAACAAAGCATATAAATATTAGAACTTTAATGAAATAAGCACTTGAGTGTTTACACGTGAAGCATACTGAGGTCTACACCTTACTTTGGAATAAATAAAATTAAGAAAGATAAGGAAATGATTAGATGGACATATGTGGTAAAGTAAATGCAGCAAAAGTTAATAATAGAACCTAGGCAGTGAATATGTACATGTTCATTGGCAGTTCTTTCAATTTTTCTGTATAACTGAAAAATTCTAGGAGAAAATTTTGGGAAAAAGTTGAGTCTGGCTTGTATCTCTTTCACATTTACAAAATGATCAAGTATATAAAACATAATAGATAATTATATATTAACCTTGTAACTTATAATTTCATTAAATTTGCTTAGAATCACTGGAATTTTCTATGTGAACAATTACATAACCTGCAAACAAGGGCAATGGTATTTCTTACATTCCCATCTTTATGCCTTTTACTAGTTTTCCCTGCGTTTATGTCTTATTTAATGGGCGGCCCTCTGAAACAACAGTGAATGTAAGTGGCTAAAACAAGTATTCTTGCTTTGTTCCTAATCTCAGGAGCAATGTTTAAGTTTGACATATATAAGTTATAGGTTGGTGGATGTTGTTTAGCAGTTGGAGAAAGTTCCTTACCATTCCTACTTTGGCTAAGAGTTTTTAGCCATAAATAGATAGATACTGAATTGTCAAATACTTTTCGACATATTTTGAAATGGTCATATGCTTTTCTCCACTATTCTGTTAATGTGATGAATAACATTGATTCATTCAATGTTAAACCAACTTCATGATCTTGGGATAAACCCTCTTTGGTATTAATGTATTGTAATTGCTGGCTCCAATCTGCTATTATTCTGTAAAGGATTTTTACATCAATATTCATGAAGGACATTGTTCTTTAAAAATTTCTTTTTCCATAATATCTTAGGTTTTGATATCAGTGATACCAGTGTTATGCTGGCTTCATAAAATGAGTTAAACAATAATTGTTCCATCTCTATATTTTGAGAAAATTCAACATACTGTATTTTCCCAATTTATTAGAATAAAATATACATAAAATTTACCATTTTAAAGTGACACTAAGTAATCGATACTGTTATGAAATCATCACCACCAACTATCTCCAGAACTCTTTTTATCTTAAAAAACTGAAACTTCATACCCATTAAACAATAACTCCCCAAAGCCACCTTCCCTTGTGTTCTGGAAACTACCACTCTACTTTCTGTTTCTATGAATCAACCACTCTAGGTACCTCACAGAAAGTGAAAGCAGTAGTGGTATCTGATTTTTTGCAACTGGCTTATTTCACATTGCATAATGTCCTCAAGGTTCACTCATATTATAGCATGTGTTAGAATTTCCTTGCCACTTAAGGATGAAAAATATTCAACTGTGTGTGTAGAGAGACAGACAGACAGGCACGTGCGTGCACGCACACACACATTTTGCTTATCCACTCTTTCCTTGATGGACACTGTGCTGCTTCTTTTAGCTAAATAGTGATAAAATAATGGTCACGAACTTTCTAAATTTGACAAAAGACATGAATCCACATATCTGAGAAGCTCAACAAACCCCAAGAAGAATACATATAAAGAGATTCAGATTCATATATTACATTCAAACTGTTGAAAACAAAAGACAAGAGAATCTTGAAAGCAAGAGAGAAGCAACTCATCATAATCAAGAGATCCTCAGGAAGACTGTCAGCCAACTTCTCAGCAGAAACCACAGAGGCCAGAAGCAGAGAAATGACATATTTAAAGTGTGGAAAGGTGTGTGTCGGGGGGAACCTGTCAACCAAGAATTTTATATCTAGCAAAAACAAATCCTTCAAAAATAAAGGCAACATTAAACAAAAGCTGAGAGACTATTATTAGTACACCTGCCCTACAGGAAATGCTAAAGCAAGTCCTTGAGGCTGAAATAAAAGGACACTGGACAGTAAACTGAAGCCATAGGAAGAAATAAAATCTCTGGTAAAGGTAACTACACAGCTAAATATAAAAACAAGTATTAATGTGTTTTTGGCTTATAACTTCTCTGTTCATTTCCTACATGGTTTAAAAGGCAAATACATAAATCAATAATTATAAATCTGTATTAATGGAGACACAACATATAAAGATGCAATTTGGATCTTTGCAAAATCTACAAAAATACAAAAGAGGTGCAAAGCTGTATAGGAGCAAGGATTTTAAAGCCACTGAAGCTAATCAGGTAACCTTTCAAACTAGATTGTTAGAAATTTATGGTGTTAATTGTAATCCCTAAGGTAACCACTAAGAAAATACTTTAAAAATATATACAAGGGAAACAAGAAGGGTATTAAAATGGTTTATTACAAAAAAAATTTTTTTTAAGAAGCAGTAATGATGAGAAGGAACAAAAAGGTGTCAAAACATTAAAAAAAATAGCAAAAGTGCTTCCTTATCACCAATTACTTTAAGTATAAATGAATTAAATTTTCTAATCAAAGAGAGGGCTAAATGGAGATAAATATGATCCAACTACATGTTGTCTACAAGAAACTCACTTTAGATTCAAAGACCCACACAGGTTGAAAATGAAAGGACACAAAAAAGATATTCCATGCAAATAGTAACCAAAAGGGAATAGGGTGGTTATATTAATATCAGACAAAATAGACTAAATCAAAAACTGATACGAGAGATAAAGAATATATATTGATAAAAGGGTCAATTTGTGAAGATTATAACAAATATAAACATAATATACATCAAAAAGAGTTCCTAAATACATGAAGCAATTACTGACAGAATCGAGAGGAGGAGTACACAGTTCTATAGCAATAGTTGGGAGACTTAATAGCCCACTTTCAAAAGTGGATAGACTGGGGCACCTGGGTGGCTCGGTCATTAAGTGTCTGCTTTTGGCTCAGATCATGATCCCAGAGTCTTGGGATCAAACAATGCATCAAGCTCCCTACTCCGAAGGAAGCCTGGTTCTCCTTCTCCCATTCCTCCTGCTTGTGTTCCTGCATTTGCTATCTCTGTCAATAAATAAAATCTTAAAAAAAAAAAAAAGTAGACAGACCATCTAGACAGAAGATCATTAAGGGAATAGAGGATTTGAATAATAAACCACCTAAACATAAGAGAAATATATGGAACATGATACCCAACAACGGATAAATACATATTCTTAAAAACACATGGAACATTCCCTCAAGAAACCTCCCAACAAAGAAAAGTCCAGGACTACATGGTTTCACTGTTGAGTTCTACCAAACATTTAAAGGGAAACCACTAATCCTTTTCAAACTCTTCCAAAAAGTAGAAAAGGAGGAAACTCATCCAAAAAGTAGAAAATGACTTCATAAGTCATTCATCTGCCCTGTCAGCAAAGACACCACAAGGAAACTACATACCAATACCTCTTAGGAATATAGATGCAAAAGTCATCAGGAAAACATTAGCTAACTGAATCCAACAACACAGTAAAAGGATTATATACTAAGTACAATTTATCCATGAAATGGAAGTATCTGTCAACATTAGAAAATTAGTCAACATAATACACCTTCGAACAAAGGTAAAAAGACAAAACCAAACAACAACCTCATGATCATCTCAACTGATAAAAAGAATTAGATAAATTCCAATACCTTTCCATGATAAAAATACTCAAACTAGGAATAGCAGAGAATATATGATAAAGAACATTATGAAAAACCCAAACCTTACATCATACTCAATAATGAAACACTGAAAGCTTCCTAAGATTAGAAATAAGACCAGGATAACTACTGTTATCCAACATTGTACTAGAAGTTCCAGCCAGAACAACTAAGAAAGAAAAAGAAATAAAAGTATACAAATTGGAAAGGCAGTAAAACTGTATTTGTAATGCCAAGATCCTATATAAAGAAAATACCAAAGAATACACACACCCTCACAACTAGAGTTAGTAAAACAATTCATCAGAGTTCCAAGAGTGCAAGATCAACATACACAAATTAGTTGTGTTCCATATACCAACAATTAACAACCTGAAAAGGAAATTAAGAAAACAATTGTTTTACAAAAGCACCCAAAAGAATAAAATATGTTGGAATAAATTTAACCAAGGAGGTGAAAGACCTATGCATTCTAAACTAGAAAACACTGTTGAAAAATTAAATAAAATGTAAAAACATCTTGTGCTCATGGATTGGAAAACTTAATATAGTTAGTTAAATGGCAATAAAAACCAAAGTGACCTATAGATTCAATGCATCTATAAATATATTTAATTCTATCTACAGATAGAGTCAAAATTCTATCAACCTTCTTGCAGAAATGGAAAACTAATTCTCAAATTCACATGGAATTGCAAGGGCCTCAAATAGCCTAAACAATACTGTTCTTAAAGATTTTATTTATTTAAGTGAGAGAGAGAGAGAGAGAAAGTGAACACATGCAGAGGGAGAGGGAGAAGCAGGCTCTCAACTGATCAGGGAGCCTGACGCAGGACTCGATCCCAAGACCCTGGGATCATGACCTGAGTTGAAGGCAAACCCTTAACTGACTGAGTCACCCAGGCACCCCTAGCCAAAACAATACTGAAAAAGAAGAACAAAATTGGAAAACTCACAATTCCTAATTTGAAAACATATTATAAACTACCGTAATCAAAACAGTGTAGTACTGGCTAGGGACAAATATACAGATTAAAAGGACAGTATCAAGAGCCCAGAAATAAACCCATACATCTATGGTTAAATGACTTTTCACAGGAGTACCAAGACCATTCAACAGGGCTAGAACAGTCTCTTCAACAAATAGTGCTGAGTAACTGGATAAACCAGTTACAGAATGAAGTTGGGTTGCACACCTCACACATACACAAAAGTTTACTCAAAATGAAACAAATGTAAATGTAAGAGACAAACCTGTACAAGTTTAAGAAGAAAGCTTAGGGGTAAATCTTGGCAATAGATTCTTAGACCTAACACCAAAAGTACAAGCAACAAGAAAAGAAAAAAGTAAATTGGACTTCATCAACATTAAAAACTTTACACATCACAGGAAGTAAAAAGACAACTTATAGAATGGGAGATAATATTTGCAAATCATATTTCTGGGAAAGGCTTACAGAATATATAAAAAACTCTTACAACTCAACAATAAACAAAAAAAAAAAATTAAATATGGGCAAAGGGCTTGAATAGAGATTTGTCCGAAGACATGATGGTATAGACATTTCTCCAAAGACAGATAAATAGCCAACATGCACATGACATGTTCCTCAACATCATCAGTCACTATGAAAATCCCAATCAAAACCACAATGAGATACCATGTCACACTTGGTAGAATGGCTATGAAAATAATAAACAAGTGTTGGCAAGGACATGGAGAAACTGAAACTCTTATACATTGTTGGTGGGAATGTAAAATGGCTCAGTCACTGTGGAAAAGTCTGGTGGTTCCTCAAAGAGTTAAACATAAAATTAACATGACTTAGCAATTCCACTTACAGGCACACATCCAAAAGAAATGAAAATACATACTCAAAACTTATACACAAGTATTTATAGCAGGACTATTAGTGATAGCCAGAAGGTGGAAACAAATGTCTCTAAGTGAATGAATTGTGGTATATCCATGAAACAAAATATTATGTAGTCCTAAAAAGGAATGAAGTATGAATATGTACAACATCATGAACCTTAAAAACATTATGCCAAACACAAAAGGCCCCATTATTTTATGACTCTATTTATATGAAATAGCTTGATCAGATAAAACCAGAGACAAAAAGCAGTTAGTGGTTGCCAAGGGCTGGGATTAGGGGGAAATGGTGAGTTGCTTACTGGGTTTGTTTTGCAGGACTGAAAAGTGTTAAAGAATAGTTGCACAGCAATGTGAATGTACTTAACATTATTGAACTGCACACTTAATAATGATTAAGATGGCAAATTTTATGCTATTTTTTTAAAGATTTTATTTATTTGAGAGAGAGAGAAAGAGAGAGAGAGACAGCAAGAGCTGGGGGGAGGGGTGGAGGGAAAGGGAGAAGCAGATGTCCAGCTGAGCAGGAAATCTGAGAGGGGCTCAATCCCACAACCCTGGGATCAGGACCTGAAGTAAAGGCAGACATTTAACTGGCTGAGTCACCCAGGCACCGTGCTATGTTTCTTAGTCACAGAAAAAATTCCTATCCATAAATTGTAGAGCTCAGTATTAATTCCTCATCTTGCACATGGAGAACTGAGGCCCAGACATGGGGAGCTAGTTGACCCAAATCACAGTCAGGCAGAAACAGAGCTAGGAGTAGAACTCACCACTCATACTCTGTTTAGTGCTTTCTACTACACCCTCCTGCTCCCTTAGCTCTGAGGCTCGGAAACAGAAACAATGATAGGGAACGAGAACTTTAAGCTTAGAAAGAAAATGCCAAGAACTTAGATGGTGTGCAGTTAAACGGCCAAAGATTTATATGATCTGAAGAGAAACCAGAGTATTGATGGTGTGCAATTAAAGAGTAAATACACAGCATGGGAAGGAAAATGGAGAATAACTACTTAATGAGTACAGTGTTCCTTTGAGGTGATGAAAATGTTTAAGAACTTGATAAATCATGTAGTGGTTATACAACACTGTATAGACAAAATATCTATACCTGAATTATACTTTAAAAATTTTAATTTTATGTTGTGAATTTCATGTCAATTAAAAAAATCTAGCTTTATTCTATTTCCTGAATCAAATTTTCTAACCCATATTAATTTTCAGGTATGGGTACCAATTTAAGTATTAATAAATAAGCGGAGCAAAGGTAGAAATCTAAAAAGCCCAAAAAGCATCAATGTTGGAACGAACTCCCATCCCTTTTGCTTCTCTAAATGCTACCAACATTCCTAATTATTCTGTATTCTTCCAGTATGAATATAGATTTGGTTCTCTGTTATGGACAACTTTATTAAGCACTGTGAAAGAAAACAACTTAAATGTCCTGCTATTCATTTGAACTGCTAACAAAGTATTAACAAGAAGCAGCTTATAGGACTTGCTTTCATGGCTGTATGGAAGTCATATGTAACTATATGAAAATATGGATTTGTTTTAAATCCACATGCTTGGGTGGGGGGTGCGCCTCGGTGGCTCAGTTGGTTAAGCATTTGCCTTCAGCTCAGGTCATGACCCTGGGGTCCTGGGATTGAGTCCCACATCGAGATCCCTGCTCAATAGGGGAGCCTGCTTCTCTCTCTGCCCCCGCTTGTGTGCTCTGTCAAATAAATTCTAAAAATCTGTCAAATAAATTCTAAAAAAGTTTTTAAAAGTGAATCTATTTGCTGAGAACTAAATACACGTCCTCAAGTCCTTCCTTATTCTCTTGATTCTTGCCTTCTAGAATGATAATTAATGTCTTTTCACTCCATGTCTCATGTTTTTTTTGCTTTCTGATATTCATATTTATCCTTTTTAGTTCAATTTAGTCTGCTGTTTAACCTAATCAATGAAGTTTTAATTTTAAGGATTTTTTTTAAAGGATTTATTCTTATTTCTAAAAGTTCTTTGGATCTTATTACATCTGAACTTATTTTAAAGTAATGCCTATACCCAGCATTGGGCTATAACTCATGATCCCGAGATCAAGAGTTGTGTGTTCTACCAACTGAGGGTCAATTCCACAGAAGCTTAGCCTACTATGTTAACCCAAAGTCTCTCAATAAACTTTTAAAAACAAATAAAAACAAACTTAAAACAAATGTCAGAGGATACTCTTATAGGGTATGCCTGAACAGATTATTGACAGCCCACTAAAGTACCTAAACTGGTGAGAAGAACCTCAAGGTACAGATATACACATAACTAATAACCACAATTTTCTTTAATTCATTCAAACAGTTTTTAAATTTCAGGCATAGTGCTAGAGAGTACAATCTAATGGAAGAAAGAGATATATTAACAAGCAACTTGGATGATGAGGATAAAGGTGTTACCATAAGTATTGGAGAAGCTGAGTGGGGAAACCAGAATTTGCAGGAGGGAAATAATCTGTTGGCTTTTCAATATGTTAATCTTGAGCATCCAAGAGCACATGCAAATCATTACATCCAAAAGATACAAAACTGTTTCAAATATCTGGGATGAATTAGCTCAGTAATATTAACTAAAGAAAGTGTACCTTAAAAAAGATACAATTTTTAAAGGTCCAATTCCTCCACAATAAAAAATTTAAACCATATAATTTATACTCCATTTGACCCTGGAACAACATCGGTTTGAACTGTATAGATTTACTTACATGCAGACTTTTTATAGTATAGTACTGTAAATGTATTCTCTAATGATTTTATTTTCTCTAGCTTACTTTACTATAAAAATAGTCTATAATACATATAATATGCAAATAGGTGTTAATCGACCATTTATGTTATCAGTAAGGCTTTTAGTCAACAGTAGGCTACTAAGTAATTAAGTCTGAGGGATTCAAAAGTTAAACTTGGATTTTCAACTACATGGAGGGTCAACTGTCCCTAACTCTCACATTGTTCAGGGTTAACTGTAGTTTTCTCACTGTAGTTTCCTCTCTGAGTACATGTAATCTGAGAGACCTGGGATTCCAAAGGCAAACTCCCATTCCTACTTTAAAACTCTTTTAGGGAAAGGGAATACCTTGTTAGGAATTGTTCAAATGAAGAACAAGAAATTTCTGCATTTGACCTGCTTTCGTGAAAGAAATGATGAGTCTAGCTATTTCGGCTTTAATTTCTTTCTTTGTTTTTAAAAGATTTTATTTATTTATTTGATAGAGAGATCACAAGTAGGCAGAGAGGCAGGCAGAGAGAGAGGAGGAAGCAGGCTCCCTGCTGAGCAGAGAGCCCGATGCTGGACTCGATCCCAGGACCCTGAGATCATGACCTGAGCCGAAGGCAGTGGCTTAACCCACTGAGCCACCCAGGCGCCCCTCGGCTTTAATTTCTGATACTAAGGCAAATGTATTTATCTAGCAATAACTGTCACAGTACCATTTGAATCTGATATAATAATAGTTGCACAGATGCAGCAGAAACTGTCCAATACAAGGTGATAAAGTAAATGGAGAAAGTAAATAAGCTTCAACCTCATTTAAACCACTAGAGGGCCACATTGTCATATGATTTCATGATCCCTCAGCTGCTGCTCAATTTTAGAAGTGCAAAATCAACATGATTTAAAATAACTAGGTTTATTCTGTAATAACTTATTTTAATATTACCATTAAATAATTATCAAATTATTTTATACACCAGAGGACTTAGTGGGCAGGAAAATGTCCTACCAAGAGGTGGAGGGATTGTTCCCTCCTTGGTATGCTTGGCAAGAAAGGCAGGACTGATAAAATATGACATGAGAAAATTCAAGTTCTTTCAAACTTCTTGGTCAATTTTTATAACATTGATAGACTTACGTTTTAAGTGTTCCAGATGTCATAAGTTCAGTCACCAAAACAATGCACTTCTTCCCTTTTACTGTGGACTCCCAGGAATCATAGAATCGAACAATATTGGGATGCTGAAGACCCTTTAACATTTCAGCCTCTTCTTTAAATCTCTGCCTCTCAGACTTTGTTAATTTTCGATCCTAAAATCATGAACCAAAACAAAATGTGGTTTAAAATAACAGAATACCAAGTCACACAGTCAAATTTAAATGCTGTTAAGAGTACACTTATCTTGATAAGAAATGTATAGAACTGCTGAATCATACTGCACAGTTGAAACTAATATAGCACTATATGCTAATTATATTTAAGTAAAAATAAAATAGTTTAAATAGGGGGGGAAAAAAACCACCAAAAAATGAAATCTTGCCATTTGCAATGATGTGGATGGAATGAGAGGGTATTATGCTAAGTGAAATAAGTCAGAAAAAGACAATTATCATATGATCTCACTGATATGTGGAATTTGAGAAAAACACAGAGGATCATGGGGGAAGAGAGGAAAAAAGGAAATGGAACAAAACCAGAGAGGGAGACAAACCATGAGAGATTCTTAATCTCAGGAAACAACCTGAGGGTTGCTGGAGTGGAGGAGAGTAGGAGGGATGCGGTGGCTGGGTGATGGACACTAGGGAGGGTATATGCTATATGGTACCTGCTGTGAATTGTGTAAGACTGATGAAATACAGACCAGCACCCCTGAAACAAGTAATATATTAATTGTTAATTTTTTTTAAATGGGGGAAAAACAAAGAAAAAACCCCACAAAAATAAGTTCAAATGCCAAACGTGTACTAAATTACAATGATCGATAATGTTTAAATCAGGAATGCTTTAACATTAAAGTTACTAGTAACTAATAATTCTTCAGCCTTTCATGACTGTGAGAACAGGGTAAAGTATACTTAAGAAAACTGGATTATAATGTGCTTGAAATTATTTCAATGTCTTTATGTTAACATGTTCCTCAAATACAATATCATTTTGTGGCTATAGTTAATTTACCACTTCTAAAATAATGATTTATTGCTATGCAGTATATGCAATTTAATAACATGGAACAAGTATGAGATTTTGGGAGCCAAAAAGATCTAAATGTAAATTCTAATTCTGTCTTTGCTTTGATTAGAATTTTCTTTAAGAAAATGTATTTTTTTAAAGATTTTATTTATTTATTTGACAGAGAGAGATCACAGTAGGAGAGAGGAAGGGAAGAGATCACAGAGAGAGAGGAAGGGAAGCAGGCCCCCTGCTGAGCAGAGAGCCCGATGTGGGACTCGATCCCAGGACCCTGAGATCATGACCTGAGCCGAAGGCAGCGGCTTAACCCACTGAGCCACCCAGGCGCCCTCTTTAAGAAAATATTAAATAATCTACTAGGTATGCTTTCATCACATTTAAAGCACCTGGCACTTCATAGGTGATGTGATGTTTCTGAGATGAACTAGGGCAAAGCACTTAATTTGTTGATCCTCCCTTGACAAGGTCCCATATACACATACTCTGAATTATTCTGTATATTACAATTAAAACTATCTCTGTCACACTAATATTCTGTCAAATCAAGCAATACATATTTTAACAAAAGATTCCAGGCATACAATAAAGTAATGTGTCCATTACACAGTTAAATAAACATAGACATAATTAAAAGCCCCCTATGTAACAGGATTGTCCTTCCCATCACTACTCCTTACCCCTGAATAACTACTAGACTGAATTTGGACATACCACTTCCTATAAAGGTTTTTATACTTTTTGTTAACATTTTAAAATTTCATAAAATGTACACAGTATGTTTTCTTTATTTTTTTAAGATTTTTTTTTTTTTTGACAGAGATCACAAGTGGGCAGAGAGGCAGGCAGAGAGAGAGAGAGAGAGAGAAGAGGAAGCAGACTCCCTGCTGAGCAGAGAGCCTGATGTGGAGCTCCATTCCAGGACCCTGGGATCATGACCTGAGCTGAAGGCAGAGGCTTTAACTCCACTGAGCTACCCAGGCTCCCCTAGAGTATGTTTTCTTTAAAAACTTGTTTTTTTTACTCAGTATTGTTTGAGATCACCTGTGATGATATACCAGGCACTACAAGGTATCTACCATATTATTATAACTTGGCTTTGTTCATCATCACTGTTACACAGTTACCTGTTACCTAAATATATCATAATTTATATCATCTTCTATTGATTAATCTTTAGGCTAGTCCCCATTTTTTGCTACTATAATATTGCAGTGGTATTACAATATTAATCTCCTTGGCTATACATTTACATGTGTCTCTAGGAAACAGGCTCTTAACTTATTACAAAGCTAAAGTAATCAAAACAGTGTGTACTGGCATGAGGACAGATAGGTAGACCAAAGGAATAGCATTGGAAGTCTAGAAATAAGCCCATATATCAATTATAAATAATATATATACCTGAGAGTATTCAGTAATCCTGTGATTTTTGTCACCAACAGCCCTAGATATTTTGATATCTCTTTTTTTTTTTTTTAGATTTTTATTTATTTATTTGACAGAGAGAGATCACAAGTAGGCAGAGAGGCAGGCAGAGAGAGAGAGGGGAGGAAGCAGGCTCCCCACTGAGCAGAGAGCCCGATGCGGGACTCGATCCCAGGACCCTGAGATCATGACCTGAGCCGAAGGCAGCGGCCCAACCCACTGAGCCACCCAGGCGCCCTATTTTGATATCTCTTAACAGTGGTTATAGATTACCTCAAAATATCATTTACATTAATCATTAGTTTGAAATTGACAATGAGATCTTTCAGTTGATCTGATTAGTATACACTAACAATGCTCACTATAACACAACTTTAAAAATTTTTATAACTATTTTAGTACAATTAGTCTCCTTATAATCCTATGTATTTTACCATATAAACTTAAAATACTATTCTAGCCTTCAAAAGAGACATGAGGCACAAAAAACACTAAACATCTATTAGGATCATGTCTTGAATTACTTAATCATAAGAAATAGGCACTTCCAATATTCATTCATTCTTTCCTTCTTTCTTTCTAAGATTTTATTTGACAGAGAAAGAGAGATCACAAGTAGAAGGAATGGGAGAGGGAGAAGGAGGCTCCCTGCTCAGCAGGGAGCCCAATGCGGGGCTTGATCCCAAGACCCTGATATCATGCCCCGAGCCAAAGGCAGATGCTTAACCAACTGAGCCACCCAGGCACTCCACACCTTCAATTTTCATAGCTACCAACAAACTGCTTTTCAAGGGGACTATACCAACATACTCTCTTAATAGCATTGTATGAAGGTTTCCATTGCTAAACATGGTCACCAGTATGGTATTACCAGACATTAACTTTTATCAATGTGATGGGTGTAAACTCATATCCTGTTTTTTAATTTACATTTTTAGAGGCAAGAATGAGAAAAAGTTTTTATTTTCTTTGTAGACTACTTGAGTTTCTTCTTCTGTGAGATGCCGAATCATATCATTTGTTTTCCTTCTTTGTAGGAGTTCTCAATATATTCTGCATACAAATCTTTTATTAATTTTATGTTACAAATGTCTTCTCAATGTGTGGTTCGTAATTTCACTTTGCTTAGGATGTCTTCTGATTTTGATGTTTTTATTTCACTGCAGTTCAATTAATCTTCTACTTTATGGTAGGTAGGTGGGCTTTATCTCTTCAGTAATTCTTCAAGACACTGAGGACATACCTTTTCCTTTCCTTTTTAAAATATGTATGTTTTGTTTGCCACACTAGGGAATTTATTACTGAGGAATTTATTTGGCTGGATAAAAGGAGGATTGGCTGTTTTGTTTTTCTTTATCAACCAATAACTTAATACCATTTGATGAATGATCCATCCTTTCCATGTAAGTGTAATTTTATTTCTTGATTCTATATTCTATTCCAATGGTCTGTCTATTCTGCACTAATACCACAGTTTCTTAGCTGCTATAGTTTTAAAATAATTCATTCTTGGTAGAACCAGTTCCTATAACCCTTCCTCAACTTTATTTTCTAAATTATCTTGGTTATTTTTTTCTAGCAAGAAGACTGTTATTTCTATAATGTAGAAATTACAGCATAAGCCAACTAAAACTATCAGAATATTATCAAGAATTTTAACTAAAGGCATATAATTTGTAATGCTATAGAGACTATATAGATAATCTGTTCAACATTTTTTCCCAAGCGGTATAAATTAATTTTAAAGAATTTACTGTAAATTTACATGCCACTAAAAAAAAAAAAAATCACTATTCTCATCATCCCCTCCCCATCTTATACATTATTTTTCCTACTACTTTAGCTCCCTCTTGTCCTGTTACTCCTTTAGATAACATTATAATTGTTATTTAGCAGTATTTGCTTACTTATATATACCCACATATCTTTTTGTTCACCCTTCTATTTTGCTCCCTGTTCTCTTTATCTCGGTTCATTTTTCTTTTTCTGTAAAATGTTTTTCAGAATTCTTTTAGTAAACGTTCCATTAGTGGTATAATCCTAGGTTGTTTGAGATGTTCATCATCACTCTTGAGTGATAGTTTAGATAGACGTGGAAATCCAGGCTAGCTTATTTTTCTTTCAGCATTTTCAAGATATTGTTTTGTGGTGTTCTGGTGTCTACTACAGCTGTCAGTATAAATGTCTTCCTTTGTAAATTTATCTGAATTTTCTCCAGTTGTTCTAAAGACTATTTTTAAAAAATTGTGCTCTGCACTTTCAGTACCATGCACCTAGTTTTATGTATTTATACATAAACATAAATACATATTTGTTTATACATAAATGTTTATACAAAGGTTTATACATAAACATAAAATACCATGCACCTAGTTTTTATGTATTTATACATAAATTTTATGTATTTATTTTTTTTTAATTTTATGTATTTATAATAACTGTGTTTCTAAGCCAAAAGTTTCCAGTATTTGTCTTCAAGTCAGGAGAATTCTCAATTATTATCTCTTGGATTACTGCCTCTTCCTATTTCCCTTTCTCTTCTTTGTAAGATTTATTTGTGTTATGTGTGAAGGTGTATGTACGTGTGTGTGTGTGTGTGTGTGTGCGCACACAACATAGCTCTATCCCTCCTATCTTAACTTATCTCTCATTTTCCATTTCTTATACCTTCTGGGCAATGTTCTCAGATCTACCTTCTTGTTCCCTAAGTCTCTCTTGAGTCATTATATCTAAACTGCTTATTAACTCTTTTAAATTAATCAAACTTTAAACTCCAAAGGAAGAAGGGATGCAGAAGACATGTGGCCAAGCCTCAGTCCCTGTTCCAGAAATAAGAGATGAATGAACACAAACCAGATGAACACTTCCAACTGACCATACAAGTCTTGGAAGCTAGGTATAAAGGTAAGAGGGCATATATTTGGACATCCGCAAAGAAAATAAAATTGTTAGTCTGTCACCAAAGGCACCCATCAAAGGGTGTGATAAAAGGAACTCGGTCACCACTCCCGTCCCTACTCTCCTAACATCATAAACAAAGCTAGGAGGGAAAAAAGAACAAAAAGGCTGGGCACTTAACTAATGGCTTCACTGGGGAAGGAATTCTGCTGCCATTTCACCAGGCCTAATACCTGGGGAAAAGATTTGCCCTCCCCATTCAGTGGCAACTCTAACACATGGGTTTTGAATGAGACATGATAACTGGTAGCTCAACTTGGAAAGAACCCCTTTAACCTCCCCACATTCCCTGCTTCATGACCATTAAGTTTTCTCAGCACCTTCCTTGGAATTTCCTCTGTTCCAGAGTCCTGCTCCACCTCCAAATTATCACTGCAAGCTTGGCTCCTCTCAAAGTTCCATAAAGGCCCCTTTTCACTGCCCTTAATCACTTCTATTCCCACTCTCAACTAGATGCTACAATTATCCACAAGTCCACTGAGACTCCGATCCATGGCAGCAGAGCTATTTTGTCCTGAATTATCCTCCTAAAAAGTTCCTGTTCTGGAGAGAACAGACAGTGAAAAGATAAAGTCAAAATATTTAAAGGCAGATACCTGAGGAAAGTACCATTTGTCAGTTTTTAATCACAATGCATTTTCTTTCTTTCTTTTTTTTTCTTTGCATTTTCATTTCTTGAATCTCTTTCCAGGTCTTTATTAAATCAGTCATTCACTACCCCTTTCTAACACTAACTTGATGTTTTTAGTCCTTCAACTTTTTAAAATAACTTCCCTTTAAAGGCTCAATTCAATACGACTTTTATCTGAGTTACTGGGGCTTTAATTTTACCTACTGTTTTGGTTCACTTGTGGTGGTTTGTTTCTTCATGTGATTCAGAATACTGAATAAAATGGTTATCTTAAACGGTGATTTGACTGTTGGAATATCCTCAGTTACAGGTGTGTATCCCTGTAGATGGTCTGAAGTTTGTTTAGGTCTACTGCCCTAAGGATATTACTAGCCTTGGCCATTAACTCCATGCAATCAGCTCAAAATCAAAATCACCTGTGTGAATACAGGTCCTTGTTTATAAGTTTCCAGGGTAAACTTTTCTTTCACCTGACCTGAAGAAGCTTGTCTTTTCTTGGGATAGAGCCCCATGATCAAGCTCAGCTGGGAGTTTGGTTCTTCCCGTCTGCCTCTCCCCTAGTTTGTGCTCTGTCTCTCTCTAAATGAATAAAAAAAAAATCTTAAAAAAAAAGAAAAGAAAGAAAAAGAAGTGGATTTTTTCTCTAGTCTGTATTTTCATTAATGGTGTAGCTCTCTTCAAGGAACAACTTTACTGCATCTCAATTCCACTACCTGCTTGGGCTTGAGACTTCATCTATCATTAGATATATGGTAAAACCATGCCTCTTAGTTATTAACAAGATTGGCAACTGTCCCAGAAAAGTTCTCATCGTGTCAGTTCACACTTCTCCCACTCTGGATTTTTGTTTCTTCTTAGTTTTTAGACCTTGGAGATTATCCTCACATTCCTACAAGCTTATACTTAAAAGGATGGTTTTTATTGTTCTTTTAATAAAAATTTTCAAAATATCTGGTGTTTTACAGTGGGAAGAGTTTTCAGTTTGATTTTCCATTTATCAACCTACAGTAGGGTCTCCCTACATAAATAAATAAATAAATAAACACACAAACACACACACGTGTGTATATAAAAATATATAAACAAATCTTAAAATATATATATATATATATATTTTTTTTTTTAAAGATTTTGTTTATTTTGGGGCACCTGGGTGGCTCAGCTGGTTAAAGATTTGTTTATTTTACAGGGGAGGGAGAGAGAGTCTTAAGCAGACTCCACACTGAGCATGGAGCCTGACAGGGGTCATGACCTTGAGATCACAATCTGAGGTGAAACCAAGAGTCGGACACCTAACTGACTGCACTGCCCAGGCACCCTTCCCAAAATACAAAAAATCTTATTTACCATACATTCATTCCTAAATGTTCCTCATTTAAGGAAAATTTATACAGAAAACAGAAGAAAAATCTAGATCACTTATTGACTCCCTTATACATGACTAAACCTCACTATAGTTGAATTAAGAAGACATTTTAAAGAAATTGTGAAGCTACTCCAGTCTCAAAACAATCAGAAGACAGAAATCACATGAGCCAAATGAATCATGTTCTAGCTACAATTAAGACACTTTAAAAAAAAAAAAGATTTTATTTATTTATTTGACAGACAGAGATCACAAGTAAGCAGAGAGGCAGGCATAGAGGAGGAAGCAGGCTCCCTGCTGAGCAGAGAGCCCAATGTGGGGCTCGATCCCAGGACCCTGGGATCATGTCCAGAGCCTAAGGCAGAAGCTTTAACCCGCTGAGCCACCCAGGCGCCCGAAGACATTTATTTTTTATATTTTAATATATATAGTCTGTCTTTCTTGATGGTCTTGATAAGTGGTTTTTTGAAAGATTTACTTAAAGAGAGCAAGTGGTGGCACCGGGGTGGCTCAAGTGGGTTAAAGCCTCTGCCTTCAGCTCAGGTCATGATCCCAGGGTCCTGGGATAGAGCCCCACATTGGGCTCTCTGCTCTGCAGGGAGCCTGTTTCTTCCTCCTCCTCTCTCTCTCTCTGCCTGCCTCACTGCCTACTTGTGATCTCTGTCAAATAAATAAATAAAATCTTAAAAAAAAAAAAATCCTTCCTTTTGGAGCACCTGGGTGGCTCAGTGGGTTAAAGCCTCTGCCTTCAGCTCAGGTCACGGTGCCAGGGTCCTAGGATCGAGCCCCGCATCAGGCTCTCTGCTCAGCAGGGAGCCTGCTTCTCTCTCTCTGCCTGCCTCTCTGCCTACTTGTGATCTCTGCCTGTCAAATAAATAAATAAAATCTTAAAAAAAAAAAGAGAAAGCAAGTGGGGAACAGGAGGGCACAGGGGCGCAGGAGCCCCTGGGGAGCTTGATCTCCCAACCATAAGATCATAACCAGAGTTGAAACCAATATTCGGAGGCTCAACTGACTGCACCACCCAGGAGCGCCCTTAATGAGTAATCTTATCTTCTGTAGCATGCAACATCCATTTTTGTTTTTAGCAATTACTCTACATCTTCATAAATGCTTGCTTAATTTTAACAAATGATTTGAGTACCCTGGATCAGACAACAGGATATAATCAACATCAGGGACAAAGGTCCTGCTATATAGACTTTATAGTGTAGGAGGCAGAGGCATTAATTTTATTATGTATGATGAAGAGAAAAAAACTGGGTACTCTGAGAGTATATTACGAAAGACCCAATTCTGTGTACATGATTGTGTATAAGCTAGAGTTAATCATGTAAGAAAAGAAGAAACCCTATCAGCAGGATACTCTTAAGAATTAAATGAGATCATGGGTGTGAAAGTACCCACAGTTGTGGACACAGAATACTTGAAATGCTTAAGACCACAAAGATCTGTAAAAAGTTCTAAAGTAAAACTTGGAAATGTAGGCTATAGATTGGGGTCGAGAAGATTCAAACTTAATAACAGTGAGCTTTGAAACTTCAACTTATTTTACTTAAATTTTATTCACCCATAGTTTGGAACTCCTAGGAAATATATCACTTACACCACAGTAGCCAAAACTTGGAATATGGATAAGGGAGAATACTGCTTAAGAGTAATAGCTTAAATATAAATTATGTAAATATAATCACTGTAGTACAAATAGGAAGTTAATTTTAAGTCTGAATAATTCTCTGTATAGGGCTTTCACAAAATCTTTACACAGTTTAAAAGACATACTGAATCTTCAATTGTGAAGTGTCTTCTCTAAACTGATAGGTAATTTTAAACAAACTAGATGTGAAATACGACACTAACACAAGTCACTCTAATTGGTACTTAAAATTTAATTGTATTTAAAATCTAAAGACAGTTCTATTATATCTACAATTCAAAGTTTCAATAATGTTTAAAAGTACACAAGGCTTGGGACACCTAGGTGGTTCAATCAGTTAAGCATCTGCTCAGGTCATGATCCTAGGGTCCTGAAATCAAGTCCTTACTCAGCGGAGAGCCTGCTTCTCCTTCTGCCTGCCACTCTCCCTGCTTGTGCTCTATCTCCCTCTTTCTTACCGATAAATAAATAGAATCTAAAAAAAAACAAGGCTTGCCAAATTTTCTGCTGAAACTCAAAGTAATTTACTGTTATTTTTCTCTACTACCACCATCTTATTTCAAGCCAGGATGATCTCTTCTGAAACCTACTAAATCGTTTCCCAATCTAATCTTACCCTTATATAATCTGTTCTCCATTTTGTCCATCTATAGCCAGAATGTTTTTAGTGCCAATTTAATCAATTCTATATAATTTTTAGAAATACCATTTTCACATTTTTTCTTATTTCTGAAATTAGAATGTGTCCCACTACTAGAGTTTTAGACTCAATGAAATATTGTATGTCATGATACTGTTTAAATTGTTTAATAACTTTCTACAGCCTTTAGGACAAAGGGGAAAATCACTGTGACCTAAAAGGTCTCACATAATACCATCCTTGCCCACTCTTCAAGCCTAATTTCTTATCTAACCTTTTAAGCATGTTATGCTTCTTCCCATACAGGTCTTTCATACACTCAGTTTCCTCTGTATCTAGGACACCCTTCTAAAAACTTTTTTTTTTTTTTTTTTTAACCTAGTTAATGCACAGTCATCCTTCAAAGATCAGTTCATTTCCTTAGGGACACCTCCCCTGACTGTCCTTTA